>NW_007233074.1:362580-384857 GCF_000164805.1 Carlito syrichta
CCACTGCACTCCAGTCTGGGCGACAGAGTGAGACTCCAACTCAAAAAAAAAAAAATCCTGCCCCTACAGCCTTCAGACAGACCTGCAAGTGACGCTGACATGACAAGGAGTATTGTCCCCATTTCACAGATGAGAAAAATAAGACTCAAAGAAATCATGGAGTTGTCCTAAGGTCCTACAGCTAGTCATAGAAGAGAAAATAGAACTTAATTCTCCTTTTCCCCAGGTACCAGTAAGCAAGTCACTAAACCTCACCATGGAGGGTAGGTGGGTTCATCTGTAGAATTCTTGACCACAGTGCAGAATTAGATGAATTAAATTAAAAGACACCAATTTTATGACCACTGAAGATAATTAACATGTGAGTTGGCCTTCCAGTTTTCAAAGCATGTTTTACATTTAATGAGCTACCCAGTTGGTCTTTGTGAAGCCAGAGAGAAGTGCATTCTAAAATCAAATTCAATCTTCTAGGATTTTCTTTTAGTCCTTGACAGAAAACTTCCTGTGTGTCGGTCAAAGGTCATCGATCGGTGGAAACGCTTTGATTTTAAGAAAAGACATCCTCTCTATTGAAAAAAAAATTTCCAAGCGTTTGATATTTAGCATTCTCACTAAAGAATAAATAAGTAAGGGGAAGGGGACAGGGAACCGCTTTGAACAAATGACATTGTCCAGAGTCTGTCCTGATAAAATTCAATGTTTTAAATGGTTCAGCTTCTCAAACATCAACATTTAATATGCGACTAATTGCTCTGAGTTTTTGTGTGATCTCTAACTCAGCAAGTCATGCAGGATATGCCAACGAAAGCCCTCCATCCTCTGATGACACAGCACGGTAAGCTCCTAGCCTGCTGGGTGGGCACAATCACCTTCCTGAACAATACCTTCCAAGACATTGGAAGATATTGTTCCAGCCACGTCTTCACTGCTCTATAAAAAACCACCTTCCTCACCAGGTATCAGTTATGCTTATCAGCACCTAAGGAGATCTTGCCAAGTTCAAGTACCTGGGGTACCCTTGGCTAACTGGAGTTGAGATTTCTGTACTCTTTTCTGACAAATATTTAGAATATTTAGGTTTACTGTTTAGCAAGCAGGTGTCAGACAAGTGGCACAGTTCAGTGAAAGCCCAGCCCAGTCTGCTCTTAATCCTGCGCCTTGAGTCTAGAAGTAAATACGGCCAGGAAGGCTGGGTCCCTAGGTACAAAATGCCACAGGGCTCCTGCCCCAGGTAGGTTTTGAATATCAGATATATCACTCCTGACTTAAAAAGAATTCACTTCAGGAGAAAGGGCAGAGAACAGGTTGGGAATGGCCCGTCCATGCTTAATTGAGAAAGAGGAGGAAAGTTCAATATCCTGCCTGAGGTGAGGTTTTTTGTTTTTTTTTTTGAGTTGGAGTCTCACTCTGTCACCCAGACTGGAGTACAGTGGCATGCTCCTGGCTTCTGTAGCCTTGACCTGCTGGGCTTTGGCGATCCTTCCGCCTCAGCCGTCCAAGTAGCCGTAACTACAGGCGCGCACTACCATACCTGGCTGATTTTTAAAAATTTATTGTAAAGACAAGGTCTCACCAAGTTGCCTGGGTGGGTCTTGAACCTGTGGGCTCAGGCAATCCACTCGCCTCGGTCTCCCAAGGTGCTGGGATTACAGGCTGAGCCACGAGCTTTTAAGACCTGCTTGCTAACTGGTCAATGAAAATGGAAATAGGGCTATTCCAACAAGGACCATTCAAGGACTACATTGGGAATGGGCAGAGAATGTGGATTCCCTCCTGAATCTCATCCAAGGGGAGCCTGGCTGTTAAAATAGTCCAAGTTCTTATTTATAAGATGGTATTTTCAAAATGATTTCTGAAAGGGCCTTGCCCATGGTGTAGACCCTAAGGGCAGTGCTACAGTGTTGCTGCTGTAGTACATAGTTGAATCTCTCCCTTTCCTTTTTTTAAAGTTTCAGCCAGTCATGTAAAAACCCTGACCAAGGAGATCCCAAAATTTCCATCTGTAAAAATGTTTAATTTTACTCAGTGTTACATGCTTAAATTTTTCCATTTTTCAATGTGATATGTATATCAAAGAGACCCTAAAATTGAGATTCTCAAACTTAAACAAGCAGAAGAATCTCCTGGAAGGCTTATTAAAATCAACTGGGGCTGGGCACAGTGGCTCACTCCTGTAATCCCAGCACTTTGGGAGGCTGAGGTGGGAAGATTGCTGGTACCTGGGAGTTCAAAACAGCCTGGGCAACATAGCAAGTCCTCATCTCACCAAGTATGGTGGTGTGTAACTGTAGTCCCAGCTATTCGGGAGGCTGAGGTGGGAGGATCACCTGAGTCCAGGAGAACAAGGCTGCTGTGAGCCATGATAAAGCCATTGCACTCCTGCCTGGGCCACAGAGTGAAAACCTGACCAAAAACAAACAAACAAACAAAAAAACCACCTGGCTCTCAGTTCAGGGACTCCAGTTCAGGAGGTGATTTTCCTGAGAAGCCAGAGTTCTGAGGGGCATTCTTTGAGAAACACTGTCTTGTGGCACTACGGGTCACCACATATCGCTGGGGAAAATGACTTCTAGCCCCAGAGGTAGGACAGGTCTCAGAGTCTACACCTGACTGCTAGAGCTTGCCAAGCCAGGATGGAGACAGGAGACCCGCTGCTCAGCCAACTTTGAGCAGCTGGTTTGCTCTGAACAAAGGATGGCAGCTGATACATTGGGAGCCGGGTCTGCCCTTGGACTTCTCACCTAGTACTTTCGCCAGGGGGGAATCCAGCCATAGCTTACTGGGTGAGTGCGGCACTGGGGTCTCCGGGAGAAGGGGAGGCATTTCATTTATCATCAGATACCACCTTCTCATGACAGCTGAGGATGTCCTCTGTGATCCAGGCCTCCTTCCAGGTGTTGTCTTTGCCCCCCAGAAGATGCTATTTTGGTCTTTCACCTGCTGACTCAGTTCCATCTACCAGGGGCCCACACTGTAGGTTAAGACCTACAGTCTAATGTGCTCCATTTTCATTTTTTTTTCTTGAGTTGGAGTCTCACTCTGTCACCCCGGCTGGAGTGCATTGGCACCCTAACCCTAATCCTAACAGGCACATCCCTAACCCTAATCCTAACAGGCACATGCCACCAAGTCTGGCTAATTTTTTGGTTTTTTGTAGAGACAAGATCTTGCCAAGCTGCCCAAGCTGGTCTCAAACCTGTGGGCTCAGGCAATCCTTTTATCTCCACCTCCCAAAGTGCTGGGATTACAGACGTGAGCCACTGCGCCCAACTTTATTTATTTTTTATTTTTGTATGTTTTGGGTTTTGCTTTTGAGTTGGAGTCTCACTTTGTCACCCAGCACCCAGGCTGGAGTGCAGTGGCTTGCTCATGGCCACCGCAGCCTCGACCTGTTGGGCCCAGGTGGTCCTTCCACCTCAGCCTTCCAAGTGGCTGGAACAGGTATGTGCCACCATACCCAGATAATTTATTTCATTTATTGTAGAGACGAGCTCTTGCCAAATTGCCTAGGCTGGTCTCAAACTCCTGAGTTCAGGCAATCCTCTCGCCTCTGCCTCCCAAAGTTCTGGGGTTACAGACGTAAGCCACCATACCCGGCACATGCTCCATTTTCTACAGCAGAGTGGACATCCCTTGATACTCCAGAGGAAAAACAGAGAAGGAATTCATCAACATGTAGCCAGAAAAATTCTTCCTACATTACTTACCACAACACCTCTGCCAACCAGCCAACTCAGTGTTAACTTATCTTAGGCATAAGTCAGCGTGAAGCAAAATCCCATATGCCAGAGGATGGTCGACATGACTCCGAAAATCCCTTCAATCAATATTTTGTTTATTCTTGATGAAACATGTACTACTGATAACCCAGTATATATATGTGTAGACACACATGTAACCAACTTATTCACACATGAGAGTGTGTCTGTCTGTGAGATACAGTGTATGTGAACACACACACAAGTAACTGACATTAACAGTTTCCCAGTATAACTCTAATTTTTCCTATATTTGGCACCCTCTCATATTTTCAACCTGACTCTATTTCATGAAAGTAAAAATGTCCTTGGAAACAGACTAAGTATGTTGTTTGTGATCCACTATTAAACACAAACTGGAATCTGAAAAATACTGCTTTGACCCGCCTGTGGAGTAAAGCAGATATGTTTTGTGTAGACTGCATTGTAAAATAAAACATGAGAACAAATATATAACATCCACTATAAAGTTCAACACAGAATAATAAGGTATAAACACATGCCCTAGACTGGCACTCAGCATGGAGGGAAGCCTTCCCGGGGAGGACAGTCTTCTGCTTACGGAGTTGGGTGAAGGAGGCCACAGTTCCAAGATCAGCCTCACTTCCAAGGCTTCGGGGAACTCATTGCACTCTCCTGCATTTATTTATTTGCCAACCACCTTGAATTAAATTAGCATAAATTAAGGCTTTGTGTGTGGTGATCTCACCACATTCCCGTTGCTATTAAGAGAAGTTGCCTATTCCAGGTTTCCCCAAGACTTTGCCTTTAAACTGCTAAAAGGCACGAACTCTAAATTGAATAACAGCATGTTAAATTAGCAATTCCCTCAACTGGAGAGCAAGAACGTGAAGAGAGGATTCTGAGGATAGCGCAAAAACGGTACCATACCACAGCCAGATACAACAGTATTTATTATATGAAAGCCTCTAGCCGAAAATAAAGTGATCACGCTTGAATCCGAGCCCCCAAAGTACCAAATGAGTTCAACGAAGGCCTTTGCTGGGCTTCTCCGAGACATACCAAGAAGCAGACGCTGGGGTGGAAGAACGAACAGCCACTTGCCCAAGTGTTTTGTAAGGAAGGATACTTGGGCTACTATTTTGAGACAGAATCATGAAGAGTCGCCATAGACTGGGCACTGGGGCCGTCCACAGCTGCAGGCCCAGTACACCTCAGAGATGGAGTTCTGGACCCGGTGATGGAGTCTCACTTGCTCTTCCAATCAGAGGAACTGAGTGGGCCGAGTACATTCCTGCTTTGCCCAGGGATGCGACAGCCTTTTCTCACAGTGGGATCCATAGCCTTCTATCACCAGATCTCAATCTACCCACCCAAACACTCCTCTTCCCACTTCTGGCCGGGTGTGTGTCCGCCCCGTCTTCCAGACCCCTGAACCTCCTCCACCACATTTCTTTCTTCTCATTCTCTCTCTGCCTACACCTGTCCCCGGGACTTGGCTCTGGGCCACAGTATCTCCTCACTTGTCATCTCTGAGCATTCCAATAGTGCCATTCTGCCTCCACCACCAGTTCCTGCCCTGACTATCCCAGCCTATTTGCCATTGGCATATTCTTTCTCTAACAAATCATTGGAATTTAAAGTACCCCTTAATTATTCCATGTAGCTAGATCTTTCTCACTCAATAAGGATACAAGGGCCAAGCCCAGACATTCTCATTCATACACTCGACAAATACCATGTGTCCACCAAGCACCAAGCTACCCGTGTCTTATAATCTTCTTAGTCCCCAGTTCATTTGCATAATTGGCGACCAGGATCAGAAAAGCACTTTTGCTGTTGATCCAAGGTGGCTGGCATGAAATCCTAACATGGACAGAACCCACGATGTCACACTTGGCTGCAATGCTCAGGATACTCCAGCCAGTGGGCCAGTCACCATCCTTTCCACACAGAACGATCTTTCCCCTTCAGAATTCCGCATCTGCTTGGTGATGGTTGCTACGATGCCCATTCAATTTTTAAATTTTTTGTAGAGATGAGGTCTCACTATGTAGCATAGGCTGATCTTGAACTCCTAGGCTCAAGCGATCCTCCCACCTTGGCCTCCCAAAGTGCTGGGAGTTATAGGCAAGAGCCTCCACATCCGGCCTGGGCAGTTTTATAATACACCCCTAGAGATAAGGCAATTGTTGCCTATAAGATATTATGGTAAATAATGGAAGCACCCACCAAACGTACTCACTATCCATAAAAATGAAGAGTCCTTGGCTGTGGAGATGTGGTGGACAACAATAAATGGGAGACTCCTATGTAACAAGCCACTATTTCAATTACAAAATCAAAAACACCCACGTTTTCAGGACAAGTTGATGAGTTATAATGATTCGTGAACATAGAGAAATTCTTCTCTGATTCCTTCCATCTGGAATTCCATAATGAAGATCCAGGGGAACCACGAGAAGTAACAAAATCCCTCCCTCACCTTCATTTCTCCGATACAACTTCACAGTTGTCTAAACAACCTGTCCCATGCCCCTACCTTCACCATATCCCCACAGCCAAGGACTCTTCGTTTTTATGGATCATGAAGAAGTTTGGTGGGCATTTTTATTATTTACCATAATACCTGATAGGCAACTCTTATCTCTAGGGGTGTGTAATAAAACTGCACAGGTCACGGTGGCTCATGCCTATAATTCCAGTATTTTGGGAGGCCAAGGTGGGAGGATCACTTGAGCCCAGGAGTTTGAGACCAGCCTAGGCAATGTAGGAAGGCCTCATCTATAAAAGAATAAAAAAATAGCTGAGCATGGTGGGCGTGTGCCTATAGTCCCAGTTACTTGGGAGGCTAAGATGAAAGGTTTGCCTGAGCCCAGGAGGTCAAGGCTGTGGTAAGTCGTGATTATGCCACTGCACTCCAGCCTGGGTGACAAAGTGAGATCCTACCCCAGACAAAATAAAACAAAACACAACCCCTGCCCTTTAAGTTTAAAAATGTTCATGTACTATATTAAAAAGGTATCCAGCCATGAGCACTGCTAATGTCATTTTTTAAAAAAAGCTGAAACAGTTATCGCGTGTATGACTCTTACCCTCCACTGTTGGACTGAGAATTGTTTTTCTTGCCATATAAGCATGCCCATAAGAAGTCCAAACAAGCTCTGAGTTATATAACATATTTCACATTTTTAGGGGCTATAATTAGTGTGATAAGATTATGGCAATGATCCTAGAACAGATTAAGGACATAATTGTGATGAAAGAGGGCTTTGGGTCAGTAGAAGTGCAGATCGGAAATTTTTATTTAACATGACTTTGGCATGAGGATCAGTAATAATCCCATATTTACAGAACACCTTGAAAAACTGTTTTTTTTTCTGAAGGTCCCACAAAGTCTTCCCACTTCAGATGTTTAATTTGGATGGGAAGTTGCCTTGCGAGTGTAGAGTGAAGTTACAAAGCCAAGAGGGTCCTTCAGGAAGCTCCCACGAGTCTAGAAGGGCTTGAAAAGACAGGAGCTGCAGAGAGGTCGATAAGGTTTCTGAAACTTTCTCCTTCTAGTAAAAATGCTGCACCAAACAACAGCATTATCGTAAAATCAAATGCTGACCAGGGCAGTGCCCATGAACAAGGATGACCCAAAGAAGCCTAGCCAAGCTGGGGTCACCATTTCTGGTTACCCCGGGATCTCTTTAGCTGGGCTTTGGGGACTGTGTTCCCACCCTTTGCCTCTGGTGTTTTATAACATGGATAGAAACCTTCTATGGAGAAGGTCTGAAGCAGGTTTCTTCTCCTATTTGTTATTTAACAAAATACTCAGGGATTATGCCATTAGTGGAAATTATTAATAGGAGGACCAAGAGGGGTTTACTGGATGGGCTTTAAAAGGGAGGTGTTGGCTATGGTTCTCCGGAGGCAAAAGGAAAGAACTGCAGGCTGGCCGAAGCACCTCTCAAGCCCTGCTGGCCGATCTACCCTGTGGCTAATCCTGGTTTACATTTGAGACAGAATCTTGGACTCTAATCTCTCCTGTTTACTTTTGTTTGTTTCTCCTTCTTCCCAATATTCCTTTCTGAAAAACTCCAGCAATAAACAAATGGGACAAACTTTTCTGCTCACCTCAGTGGGACTAGGACGTTGAGGGAGAATGAATAGGAATGTAAAACTCAGAGACAGAAAGTGGGCCTACTGTGGAAGACGCTGCCCTTTCCAGAAGGGGAAGATCAACAAAATCCACATACCAGAAAGACCAGCAAACACTAGTGATCAACAAACTCAATAAACAAAATCTTACACTTTTGAATTTTCCTTTTCACAGTGACCTACTATTTTCAAGAATGCTACTATTAACTGGCTGGTATTCTTTTAGGGTCATTCTTATATTAAAAAATACAAACAAAAAATAAAACGGGACTGCTGGAAAAGGGATGGCCACATCAGACGATGTGACAACTTTTGATAGAGACATCAAACATTCTGATAACGAAAAGTTAACCACTGAAAAGAAATCCTTAGGCTGTGTTTTAGTGTGGAAAATAAGAGTATTCAAGCTGAAATGTTAAAATAGAGGCTTTTTTTTTTTTAACATAAACTTGTTGGCAGTGTAGTGTGGTTTTAGGGTGAATTCCTTTGGCTCAAAGAATTTTAAATTTAATTAAACTATAATGTAAGCTGATCTCTACAGGATGGCGTCGTCGTGATGCATGTGGAAAGGTATTCACAAGGAAACTCTTTAGTACTATGTTGTTCGTTCCACGTTAAGCAGAAAAGCTATTATTTGTGACTTGGCAGTTAACTTGGTAAACAAATCCAAAGTCATTGCCTTCATGGCTACTTGGGCCAATATTTGTAAAATTTACCTAAAATGATGTGCTGAAATTCCCAAAGTTCCTGCAAATGCTTCAACCTTCCACACTAAATTTTTCTTTCTTCTAGAAACCAGCATGGAAGGGACCTGAGATAGGACAGGGAGAAATACTGACATGTGGTTTTTTTTTCCTCTTGAAAACCTAATGTGGGCCGGGGGTGGTGGCTCAAGCCTGTAATCCCAGCACTTTGGGAGGCCGAGGTGAAAGGATTGCCTTAGCTCAGGGGTTCAAGACCAGCCTGGGCAACTTGGTGAGACCTCGTCTCTACAATAAATCAAAAAATTAGCCGGGCATAGTAGTGCGTGCCTGTAGTTCCAGCTACTTGGAAGGCTGAGGCGGAAGGATCACCTGACCCCAACCGATCAAGGCTGCAGTGGCTGTGAGCGCGCCACTGCACTCCAACCTGGGCGACAGAGTGAGACTCTGACAAAAAAAAAGAAAACCCAATGTGTTCCCAAGGGAGTATGCATAGGTCTACAAGTGTATATGACTTAAGAAAGCAAAGCAACAGGCAATGACTTACAGAAGAAAAAGCCAATGAACCAATTTCTACATGAAAAGTATTTTGTTTTAAATACTGCTTTAAAATTCTGACTGGGGACACAGGTGTACCCAATACTCTAAGAGCAAGGGTAATCATGTGTTAAAGTCCCATGGCTTAACTACTGCTAACAATATGAGAAAAGTTTGAGACTATGTCTCTCTTATAAACCTGAAGACTCACGGGACACAAACCTATTTGTGAAATGAATACCTCATGCTACCTACACAGGGACAGAAATGATTTTCAAAAATTTAGAATATGACAGTTCAAGGGAATGATTTATTTTGAATGTTGGAAACATAAACGGTACCCTGATTAACTTGTAGATTTCTCTTTCCTGGTACATCTCAACCTTTCCCCAGAATGCTCCCCCAGGCCTCACCATGGGGGATTCAGTTTCAGTAGAACTGGGGTGAGCCAGGAGGAGGTATGTTCTTAAAGTAGCCCAAGTATCCTCCCCTGGGGCCAGGGTAGACAACACTGTCCCAAGGTATTCAAAGCACTCTGCCATCTGTCCTCTCCTCGGTGGAATCAAATTGCAGTCTAATTGCTGTCCACCTTCACAATTCATGCTGCCCATCGGCCTCCACTTTCTGTGACTCCTCTCCCTGGAAAAGCCCCTCACTCTCCAGTTCTGCTGGCTAAAATCCTACTCGTCCTCTGAGGCCCAGGTCAGTTCAATTTAGTTAACATTTGCTGGGCATCTACCATGAGTCAGAGGTTGTGTTTGGCTCTGGGAATACAACGATGAACACGGGCCCCGTCTGAAGGACACTTCCAGCCACGAGTAACAGACATTTCTAAGACATTCACTCAAATCAAATGTCCTCCCCTCAGTAGGTAAAACATGGCAGCTCTAGAAACAACACAGGCCTGCACACATGGCCCACAAGCACAATTACAGTCAGTACACATAGAGGACAAATCAACCTGGGAGGCTGCGGAGACCTACCAATAACTCCGATGACAGCATACTACTGTGTGAGCCGAATATCCTTCTCCTAGGTGAGTAGGACAGACAGGCCACGGAGAGAGCTAGAAACTGAGCCTTGTGTCTAATTGAGAAACCTCGTATAGGCCTCAGCCCAAATGTCAATATTGCCATCCTTAACTATTTCTGGAATAAACAGCAGGAAAAATACTTTCAAAAATATTAGCCAGAGCAGATTTCTGGAAGAGGAAGACCGAGCCAGTCCAAAGAGCTAACTTAGACCCTACAAGCAAAATTGTTGTTGTTGTTTTCAGGAACACAAACCAGACCTTATCCTTCCTTCCCTTTCCTCCTCTTCCTCCATTAAAAATAAACAAACAAACAGAAAACTTGAACCAACCATGCAGCTAGAAAAACATGATCAGGAGAGTCAGAAGGACAGGCCTAGGTGGAGGTTTATTTAACGATCATATTTTGGAACATAGGTGTGGGAACCTGAAACTCTGATGGGTCAAGTGATTGTGAAGAGCAAGTGTCAGAGAACTGATGGTTGGTTTCCAAGCTCTCTGGAACGACCGCACTCACAGAAGGAAGGTGTGGGAGGGACAGGGAAACCGGGCAGGAGGCAAGTGAGCAAGAGATGGTTCACTTGAAGAGGATAATAATAAAGAAAAGCAAATTGTGTGTGTCATGGATTCTTCTAGAGACTTCATGTTGCATTCACTCACTTAATCCTGAAAATGAGCTTAGCAGTGACTGTCATCTTTGTTTTTCAGATGAAGAAACTGAAGCACAGAGGAGTTACGTAGCTTGACCCAAACTGCCCAGTTAGAGCAGAGGTGGACTTTCAACCATGTTAACCATCTAAAGCCACATTCTTTCTACCATGCTAAACTGCATTTCTGCAGTATCTCGGACGCCTAAGGCACTAGATCAATTGCACTTAAAAACATTTTCTGAACATGTCCCGGAAGCCAGGAAATGTACTGGCACTTCAAATGTTGATTAGTGCAATCTGATTCCTACCCTGAAGATGTTCATAGTTGTTACAGCAAAAAAGTAGGAAAGCAAAGTAAATCATCATTTTTTTAAAAATCGTACTAACTCCCTATTTCTGTCATTCTCCTGTTTGGAGTTGGTAGGGGGGCTCTGTTTTATAATTATAAAGCATGGCTAAGCCAAGAAGCTTGATGTAATGGAACAAGACCATGACTCACAAGGAAATATCTGGAAAAAGTGTGTGTGTGTGTGTGTGTGCGAGCGCTTGTGAGAGAAATTGTTATCAGGCCTTCAATCCATCTTTCTAGATATTTAACACCACATCACCAAGGACCGTGGCAAGCACTGGGGAACAGTTGGGAGGCCGGAGCATTTGTGGGTCAAATCATTTCTTGAGCCTTTTCTGAAACCGGTTCATTTTAAGTTCACACATCACTTGGGAGCTAACAGTAGTCTGAACTTTTGGCCCACGAGATATCCTGCCCATTGGTAAGTAAACATGCGGTGGGGACAAACAGTTTTTATACAACTCTTCATTGTACCGTGATAAGATCTGGGGAAACTTTTTTTTTCCTAGTTTAGATTTCTTGATTCGAATGTCATACTCAAAAAATTCCCCATCCCTCTTTGCCAAGACCCAGCATTTGCTCTCTGCTCTTCCCAGACTTTAATCACTTGACATTTGCTGCTAGTATGCTTTTAAAAATAATTTTAAATGCCATGTAGCCTTTTGATTTTTTTCCCCCTCAAAATTATACCAAGAGTATAAAGGACTCATAAAGAAGATTTTAAAAATGTATACACATTTTAAACGATGTTAGCTATGTATTACTTCTAGTTTGCCATAACCAGAAGTGTCTGGACGCTGATGGTAACCACTCTAAGCACCTCTTATAATTAGAGAAGTCAAACGTGACTTGTATTCATCTTTTGTTATTGGTATATATTGAGTATCACAATTTTAATAGCCTTTTTCCTTTCTTGAAAATGTGTATACATTTTTGGCACCCTCAAAATGGTGCCCTGTGTGCAGAGGAAGGGCCCCCAGCCAGGCAGTGCCACATGCAAATGCCTTTCTCCTTCAACTCCAGCTGACGCTAGATGGGACAGTGGTGTTAAACTGTCATGCCAGGCACCTGTGCACACATCAATGCATCCCAGCCTTAAAACAACCCTATGACATGGCCATTATCACCCTATCCCTGCTTTTTTTTTTTTGCTTTTTTTTTTAAGATGAAGAAACTAAAGTTCAAGGAGTTTCAGTATTCATCCAAAGTCAACCAGCACCAAACTACAAGGCCACACCTGTATCTGGCTTTGAAGGCAGTGACCTTTCCCTCTTTGCTAGAGCTGGGCGTCCATCTTTAAGACTCTCCTTGACTCCCAAAGGCCTCCCGATACCGCCTGTAATCTGCCTGGAGCCCAGACCAGTTTCTGGAGGTTGAAGGGCGGCCTGTGAAGGAACAATAGCCCCACCATGACCCGCCCTTGCTCTCAGAAGAAAGATTTGGGAGTTACAGCTGTTTCCTTCAAGAGCATTATTACTCCGCTAAATAATGGCTTGGGTATTTTTCTCTGTCTTTTGAAAAGTGGCAAGAAAAACAATGCTCAGCTATAGTGTTACTAACCTGGATACGGTAAGCATTAGCCCCGGGGATATTTGAACTCCTCCCTGGCTGTTTATGTAACAATGTGTCACTACCCAAATGGCGTTCGCAGGTAAACTTTTGCACTGTCAGAGTCACAGTGTCTCCCGGCCCTTTTCACACACAGGAACCGGCTGATGGAGGGTAAGAGCTAGTCTCAGGGTTTGCCAGCAGATAAGCCTGAGGGGGAGTTTGGGATCCTCATCTTTGACTCTAGCATGTCTTTTGAATCCTGAAACTGAGCCATATTTTTCATAAGGATAGCTGTCCACTCCCCGCCTGTGAGATTCCAGAGGTTCCAGAAAGGCCAAAAGAGAATTCCTGCAGACCTCAGAGATTTATGTCTGGGAGGGTGTCTGGCTGGGAGGGGACCCTGGCAGCATGATAATCATCACTGGAAGGGGTACAGGAAAGTCTGAGTCAGCAAGCAGAGAGAGGGCTGAACTCCAGTGTCATGGGCACTAGTTGCAGGGAGGCAGGCAGGGTAAGAACTGGATCTCCGCAGTGCGTGGGCAGCTTGAGAGCTGTTGGCTCAACTGGCCTGGGCCAAGGCGCCTGCTCGGAAGGATGGAACCCGGGACAGCCTGGCTTCTGATGGTTTTTCACAACTCTATTCTGCCATTCAAGGCCCTCGAAGCACAGTTCCTGCCTGGTCTTCTGCTTTATTTCCTGCTGGGCTCCTGAACAAACTTTCCTCTGGTCTTTGTTCACACGTCTCCTGCTGGAGCACCCTGAAACATCCTGGCTTGTAAGTCTCCAGTTCAAGGCCTACCTCTTGCAGGAGGCTGCCTCGGTCGCCCCAGCTCAGGGAGGATACTCCTCCTCTGAGGGTTTTACAACAGACTGTCTGTGCCCCTTCCTGTGTGCCTACCACGTCCGGTCTTGTCCAGTTTTTATGCAACCATGTTCTTTCCCTTCTAAGATGACCAGGTGAGTGCCTGTGCTTCTCTGATCCTCCCTCCCCGATCTCCCTCTGCCTCCAGTCATGCTGCCTCCTCATTGCTCCATACAAGTGGCAGGCACACTCCTGCCGCAGGGCCTTTGCACTGGCTGCCTCCTCTGCCTGGAACACTCCTGCCCCAGGTATCTGAATGGCTTACTCCCTCACTTCTTTTATGCCTTGTCCAAATGTTACTGTCACTTATCAGAGACCATCCTAGATTAAAACAAACACCTTTCCCCAGCATGTCTACCTTCCCCTATTTTGTGGTCTCATTTCTTCTCACCACCTGATATCAGGGATTTTTTTCAATGTGGTTAGTGCCTTTCTCCCCCTACTTGAAGCTCCATGAGGGCATGGCAGCAGGGATTCCAGCTACTTTGTTCACTGCTGGAACTCCAACACTTAGGATGGTGCTTTGCATGTAGACACATGCTAACAGGTATTGAATGAATATCTCTGTTATTCTAGTTCCTTTGCAACATAGTTGCAAAATATGCTGGAAAATAATCTTTAGGCTATGTGCGTTGTATATATACTGACTATATATATAATATGCCATATATACGTCACATATATGTAGTGATTTACGTTTGCCTTACTGTCTACACACATACACATATGACATATACCATATATTATATGATAAATGCTCAGTAGGTATTTCTCATGAACCCTATTATTCTCTTCTTGGGCTCAGACCCCCACTGGTTTTCTCTCCTTCCCCAAGGCTGAGAGAGCACCCTCTAGACTGAAGAGGAGAGAGATGGAGTGGGGGTTGAGCAGGAGGGGACTGGGAAGGACAGAGTGTCCTGTTTCAAGTTCGTTGGCATCTGCCCGAAGGAGTCTGCACGTGGCAGTCCAGTCACACAAAGCCCTGGCCCTGTGTGCTTCTTGTTCTCTCTGTGAGGCAGGAGTCCAGGGCCACAGGGAAGGCTCCGGGCTTTCAGGCCAGCTTCCATTCTGATGTGCCTGAACAAGTTTCAGACCCTAAAGTGTTGGTCTCACGAGCCATGGACGGGCCTGCAGGCGTGCGGAGACTGGGGACAGCTGGCTGTGCTTGAAAGCCCTGAGATGAGGGGTCATCCTTCTTTTGCTGAGTCAGAGTAAAGAAGATCCTGTCTGAGGGAAGAGGGCAGGCCCCATGCGATCAGGGGCTGCTTCTGAGAATGGACTCTTTGGGTCAAATCCAGATTTCTGGCCCCTTCCCAGGACCAAGATCTACAGAGACCACACAAAGTCAAGCTATTGTGTGGTCATTCTAATGCGTAGGCAGAACGTGCCAACAGGCAAGCACTCCCCAGAGGTGCAACGTCAGAACACACCATCAGTATTGGATCAGGCTACTGTTATTAGTCTCTGATATGTACATGGTACTACGCTGGAAAATAATCTCTAGGCCGGGCATGGTGGCTCATGTCTATAAACCCAGCACTTTAGGAGGTCAAGGTGGGAGGACTGCTTAAGCCCAGGGGTTTGAGACCAGCCTGGGCAACATAGTGAGAACTTTTTTCTACAAAAATTTAGTCAGGCATGGTGGTGCGTGCCTGTAGTTCCAGCAACTCGGGAGGCTGAGGGGGAAGGATTGCCTGAGTCCAGGAGGTCAAGTCTGCGGTAAGCCATGATCGTGCCACTGCACACCAGCCTGGATGACAGAGTGAGACTCCGACATCATCATCATCATCATATCTCTAAGCTTTCCCCAACAAGCCTTCAAGGGAGGTCAGAGCAGTCACAGCAGTTAATTTGCTGAAGGACCCCCTGTGGTGAGGCAGCAGACCCTAGATGAGAATCCAGACCCAGCTTCCGCCTCTCATAAGCCCACGGCCTCAGAATGCTCCCAGGGCCACAGGAGGGAAGGTCACAGGGACTGAGTTACTGAGGTCTCGAGACCTCTGGAAGTGGGAGGGAGTCCATGGGGAGAAAGCCACAATTCTGGTATTGCTGGAGTTTTGATGGATGTTTTCAAAATTAAGAACTGGAATGGAAGATTCTCTGATCCAGAGAGAACATGATACCAAATACACAAGCACCAGCACACAGCCCCCTCCGTGGGAGACAGCTCTAACAATGGCCATCATTTATTGAATACTGACTATGGCCTGGTGCTGTTGGA
The DNA here is from genome assembly GCF_000164805.1 of Carlito syrichta. Classification (NCBI taxonomy): domain Eukaryota; kingdom Metazoa; phylum Chordata; class Mammalia; order Primates; family Tarsiidae; genus Carlito; species Carlito syrichta. The sequence continues at coordinate 378,347 of NW_007233074.1, forward strand.
TAAGTGCTTTATCCAACTTACTTCTTCTTTTTTTTTTAGTTGGAGTCTCACTCTGTCGCCCAGACTGGAGCGCAGTGGACGCTCCTGGTCACCACAGCCTCGACCTGCTGGGCTCCGGCGATCCTTCCGCCTCAGCCTTCCAAGTAGCTGGAACTACAGGTGTGTGCTACCACGCCCGGCTAATTTTTTGATTTATTGTAGAGATGAGGTCTCACCAAGTTGCCCAGGCAGGTCTCGAACCCGCAGGCTCAGGCAATTCACTCACCTCAGCCTCCCAAAGCACAGGATTACAGGCTGAGCCACCGAGCCTGGCTCAACTTACTTCATTTAATTCTGACTACAACCCGATGAGCAGGCAATGCCCCCCATCCAAGGACTACACAGAAGCTAAATGCTTTGAAAATCTGTAGCATACTTTGCAAGTAACACTAAGGTCCAAATACTGGGGTCTTAGACTCTTGTAGACCATAGCCTTGGCTCTTGGGATGTCCCAAGACAACCTCTGTTTCAGAGCAACATTTCTAAAAGCCCAGAGTGTTGTTAGCTCCAGCATGGCTTCGATGCTAAGTTGTCACCTGATGGTGGGCTGGGCCACCTGCCTAGACCTGGTGCCTGTTCCAGGTACACTGGAAAGTACACGGCTTCCTCCAGACTGAAACATAGGCCTTTGGGCTGGTGAAGTGCCTGATGTTTTTCCCTCTCTGCGTCATCAGTGCAAATCCTCCAGCTCTCCAGGCTCAGCTGAAGTACCATCTCCCTTGCCCAGTTGCCCCTGACTCTCCAGCCTTCTAGGAACTCAAATCCTGCACTGCTCGTGCCATCCCGTACACACGCTTCTTGAGGGTAAAGCTCGTCGCATATATATCTTTTCCCAATCTGATCGGGCCTAGGACAGTGCCTGGGCCAGTCCCTTGCTGATTTTATTTATTTATTTATTTAGAGTCGGAGTCTCACTCTGTGGCCTAGGCTGGAGTGCAGTACCATGCTCACAGCCACCGCAGCCTCGACCTGCTGGGCTCAGGTGTGATCCTTCCATCTCAGTCTTCTGAGTAGCTGGAACTACAGGCAGGGGCCACCTTGTCCAGCTAACTCTTTTGATTTATAGTAGAGACGAGGTCTCACCACATTGCCCAGGCTGATCTCGAATCCGTGGGCTCAGTCAATCCTCTTGCCCCGGCCTCCCAAAGTGCTGGGATTACAGGTGTAAACCATCACACCCAGCACTTGCCGATTGATTTTAAGGCCAACTCTCTCCAATAGCAGGTGGCTACACTGCTATCAGGTACTTCTCAAAGTGTGGTCAACAACCATCTTGCCTTCAGAATTGCAAATTCTCGAGCCCTACTGAAGCAGTATCTCCAGGGGTGGAACCTATAATTTGCTATTTTAACCAGCTCCCTGATCCAGCATACTCCGTTTGAGAGCCCTGCCACATGGGACATCACAACAGTCCACGTAGACAGCAAGGACTATGTCCAAGCATGTGAAATACTCTCTGGACATCCTCTCTCCCTCTATACCTGGCTTCTTTCTGCCCTTCCTTTAGGGAGTGGCCTGGCCAAGGCTGGGCTCTGAAGAGTATGTATAGTCCCAGTAGTTAGGCATGGGATGCCGGTGTCCAAGCAAAACAAACAAACAAAAAATGCTGAAAGCAAACCAGTCGTTGCTCTTAATCAGTGTCATTGTAAGCAACATATAGGAATGAGACAAATTAACTTGTTTGCCTATAAAACTGCTTGCTATAGTGCCCTGAGGTGCAGATTCATCACTGACGTGCTGCCATTGGTGCCTCCCATAAGTTTTAGTAAACCACTGTCTTTCCCTGCTGGACCTATGGGTAACTTCTTTGGAATAGGTAAACATTAAACACAAACCCTCTCAGATTTGGGGTTACCGCATTACAAAGGGCCATTAGAAGAAAGTATGGGGCTCTGCTTTGGATGCCAAGGAAACCTACCGCTTTGGTAGGACTTCCCACCACCAGACCTAGTGAGGAAGATGAATAGAGATGGCTACCTGACCCTTCCTTGCCCCCCAGATGATGAGGTGGTGATATGTTGGCATTACCGCTGAGGAAAACGATATGCCTAAGTCCATACCTAATGTTTGGTTCACCTCTTCTCCTCTCTAATCCTCCCAGAAATGATTGATCTTTGTAAGTACTTCACGTTCATCTCTTGTCATTGCATCATAAGTGGAGGCCTGACTTTCACACTGATTACAGATGAGAAGGGTCCTTTTTCTTCCAACTAGATGGCTCCCGTTCTATGAACAAAACCTTGACCTTTCAAAGCAGCACTGCCGATGGCCACTTCAATTCATACTTTCCTGTTTCCGGTACATGATGAAATTTTGGCAAAGAGCTCTTTTCTCACAGCCGAAAACACAGACAAGTTGCAGATGTGGAAGTCTTAGCTGGGAAACATGAAATCTTTTAATGGCCCCCAAAATACACACCTTGGAAGAGAAACTTTACCCATGACTAATTAGAGTTACTCTTAAGGAGGAAATCGAGAGGATTAAACGCTTCATCATTCCTTTCTCTCAGCTTCCCAAAGATGACTTTCTAGAGTTACATAAATTGTTTCTTTCTCTAGCCAATACTCCAAGCACCAAACACACTATCGTTGCTTTTTGGCAGTGATGCTTTGGGTGCTGTTTGGCCTAGCCAATAAAAACTCCCAAGTCATTCTGGAACTTTCTGAGATGACCGGGATGCCTTTAACCAACTGTACAACTGGAGACAAGCAGGGGGAAGGTTCTGTAAGGGGGTGAAGGAGTGGCCTGATCATAATTAAGGGCAAGTCCTGCCAGCAAATTCATATCCATTTTCAGAGAAGGATGGTGGTTTTCTCAGGCAGATGCCAGGTGCTGGGGCTCATTCCATGAGAAGTCTGTCCACTCTCCCCTCCTTAAAATGAACACTGCCAGGAAGAAGAGGGCCATGGGGGTAGGTCTGGAAAGATCTGTTCAGTCCCAGCTCATCATGAATATGGGCCCATGATCAAATCCCTGGATGATTTGTACCTATTTCCCCCTCTGTCAACAAAAATATTCCAGTGCCCTATCTCAGGGGCACCCTGAAGATCAAGGGAGAAGGTCACATACCAAAGACTCCATAGAGCAGTTTAAAAATTGCATGTGTGTTACACGTCACCGAGTTCTCAGTGTAACCCTCCAAAAGAAGCATTATTTCCACCTTGTAGAGAACACCAAGGTTTACTGTCATTCTTAATAACTGCCGGAAGTTTAAAAAACAAACACAAATAGGTCTCTGGAAATTAAATGCTGTTTCAAAATCACATTTGCTACTTCTAAGAGGCTGTGAGATGAGTTTGTGTAGGTGGGGATGCTTAAAAAAAAACAAGCTTGGATTCTTTCCCAAGCTAATTGCAACCAATTAGTAGGAACTGTAAGAAGCATGTGGGCTATTCAGGAGGGAGGGGGTAGGGTGGATGAACAGCCAGATGGAAGCTCCAGATCAGCTGATTTTAACTGCAGAAAAGGTTCCTGATGGGTGCAATCACACCAGCTTTCGTTACCACCACTGCCACAAGATACAATAACTGAACACTCACTCTGGGTAAGTGGTTTTTACTACACACACACACACACACACACACACACACACACACACACACACACACACGAGAAGGGTATAAAGAAGTAGAAGAGTTTGTATCCGCCTTTGGATGCTCATATTTGGTTCGGGTAGATAAGACATCTGTGCCTACAAACCTCAATAGCTAGTCACGCCATGTATGCTGCATGTCCAGTGAAAAGGGAAATCAATGAATGCTAGCAGGGTGTGAGTAAACAGAAGGGTTCAAGGAAGAGGCAGAATGTGAGAGGGACGGAGCTGGGCCATCCCAGGCAGAGAGAACAAGCAGGAATTCACATGCCAGTGTCTCCAGAAAGTAGGCAGTGGGATAAGAGGGCAGGTTGAGTTCCAATGAGGCAACAAGGAGGGACTGACATTTTACAGTTCACGAATGGTTTCCAAAGTCATGAGTGGTGGGCAAAGTGGGCAAGCTCTTTCCATCTATTTGTAAAACTCCTTCCACGAGTGACTCACTGCAAATAAAAATCAAAATGGCTACCCTACTCTAATCTGATACTCCAGCTACTATCTGAAATAGTTTAAGGGAGGTTCATTTAAATATCCATCCCTACTCATCTGGAGCTCACTACCCCCGTGCACAAAGGAGTTGTTTAAAAATGAGATGCCTTGGCCGGGCTCAGTGGCTCAGCCTGTAATCCCAGCGCTTGGGGAGGCCGAGGCGAGTGGATTTCCTGAGCCCGCGGGTTCAAGACCCACCTGGGAAACTTGGCGAGACCTCATCTCTACAATAAATCAAAAATTAGCAGGGCGTGGTAGCGCGCACCTGGAGTTCCAGCTACTTGGAAGGCTGAGGCGGAAGGATCGCCAGAGCCCAGCAGGTGGAGGCTGCAGTGGCCAGAAGCGGCCGCTGCACTCCAGTCTGGATGACAGTGAGACTCCAACTCAAAAAAAAAGAGATGCCCTACATGTAATGAATGACATTACAGAACTATGCAAGACACACTCCAGAGACGATCCCGCCAATTGCCAGAGGAAACAAGATTGTTTTCAGGGGGAAGAAATGTGCTTATTCTGTGATGAACAAGCCCTGAATTTGTGGTACCGGCAGACAGAGACTGCCCCAGGACTAGGAGAAATGAAAGGTGCATTAATGTTGGGGGAGGGGGAGGCAAAGTTGTTCAAGAAGAGAATTCCTTTTAGTTGGGACATAGTTACAATTTGCTACTTACGCATTCCCAGACTACACCTGAAAGCTGCAGTCACTTTTCAGAAGTAACAGTGATGGGGGGTGAGGAGGGGGAGACAGCACTTCAGAATCCCCAGGGAGGGACCACGGTGGAACAGTCACGTGATTTCGGTCACTGTGTCTTCTGTCCTCATTTCTCCCACCTCCTCCAATGCCTAGTGTGGTATCTGGCACTGTACCACTCCCCTGAGGTATTCTGGGAGGACAGAAAAAGGCTTACGTCCAGCTAGGGAGCCAGGAAAGCCCTCCAGAGAGTCCCATGTGGGTTTAAAGGACATAGACATTAAGTCTGCTGTACTAGTGAGAACATAAGCTTGGTTTTCCACAAGTCTGCTGTGAATATGAGTGTGTCTGGAAGGTTCTACAGTGCAAGGGCGATGCCTAGAATGCTGACCATACTCTCGGACCACGGAGATGGCAGTGAGGACGCTGCACTCCAGGATGTAGGGACCTCAGGGACTGGTCAGTTCGGTCACCCGAATAGTTTCGCAAGTGAGGGCTTTCCATCACCCCCTGATGGGAAATAGCTTAGCTTTCTAGTGGGTTTACAAAATTTTCTAGCCATGTTTTGCGGGTGGATTTTCCTCTTGATGTCACAGAGAGGGAATTTAGAAGAAACTATGGTGTGGGAAACATTTCTTCAGAGTTACACAGCTTGGGAAGGCAGTCATTATCATGGAGACTTCTGTTACAAGGACCCCAGCAAACCCCCTCCCCCACAAACACTTCCTCCACTGTATTTAAAGAAAAAAAAAAGAGCTGCAGGAGTTTGATATTTTCTGAGTTTCCTTTTCCTGACTCTCTCTACACAGGATGATGTAGTTGTTTACTTTAAGGCTCAAGAGTCAGCCAGCATGGTATGAAAAGCTTTCCCACCAAAACACCCATAATAAGACAAACTCCTTTCCATGGTGTTTAAGCAATTAGCAACACATGAACAGGCTTGTCTGCACTCTGTTCTTGGTCGAGGTCCTGTCCTTTCTTTCTGTGGCAGGAGCCACTCATCCTGAGATTGGGGGATACGGGAGGTCTTTTCACTTCTTCGTGATGAGGGTTGCTGGTGGGGGCAATGGATATTCAGGATCTTCACTGGTCCCACGTCCAAGCCACTTTTGTGGGTTGCCCCTGCGGTTCACCCGTGTGATATAAAATTCTGAACCTCAGTGTGCTTACCCATAAAAATGGGAGAATAAAAAAACCATCAGAAATGTGGAAAAAATTAAACCACATCTGTAAAGTTAACTTTTTTTTTTTAAAACTGATCTCCCTACTTTTTGTAATAATCCTAAAGTTAACTTGTTATCTGAGGCAGCACCGTGGAATGGTGAACACTAGGACAGGGGAGCAGAGATTGCCCAGTTTCAGATCATAGTTCCACCACTTCTTAGTTGCGTGATATTGGGGAAGTCATTCTACCTCCCTGTGTTTCAGGATATCTGCCAGCTAGAGCATTAAAAGGATTAATCCGTGTACGTAAAGACTTTGTTTTTTTTTTTTTTAATAATTAATCAGTATTTTTATTATAGTTTTGTGGGGTACAGTTAAGGGTTAGGTGTACAATTACGTTTCATTCAGACACCCTGTTGATAAGAGGTGTTTTCCCAGCCCCAGACAGATATTTGCTACTGTTAATCCCATCCCCCTCCCCCCCATAGTTTCCCAGTACCGTCAGTCATTTTGTTATAGTATTACATTGGATGTTC
>NW_007233075.1:0-55406 GCF_000164805.1 Carlito syrichta
GATTCACTGCTGTCAATAGCTCTCTTTCTCTAAAATGTACATATCTTTGACACGTACAGGAGCTTATCATCGGCATGAGTGTGGGCACTTGCTGTTTCACTGGCCTTTCCTGATGGATGATTGAAATCATTTGCATTGAAGAAGTGGGTTTTTCCTCACTATGTGAAACAGCATCTTCATTCTCCCAGTTATTGGCTTTGAAATATAAAGCCATTTTAATAACTTTCATCTTGAGATAATTATGCACACACATTGTAAGAAAGAATACATTCAGATCCCATGTACCCTTTACCCAACTTTCCCCAATTATAACATCTTGCAAAACAACAGTGCAAAGTTGCTAGAATGTTGACACCTACGCCATCAAGAGGCAGAGCCCTGCCACCATCAAGAGGATACTGCTCCTGGCCTTTCAGAGCCATATGCATCCCCTCATCCCCACCCTTTCCTCAACCCTGACGGCCAGGTACCTGTTCTCCCAGCTACTACTTTATCGGTTTGAAATGTTGCAGAAATGGAATCATTCACTACATAGCCTTTCACAGTTGGCTTTATTTGCGCTACACAGTTCTCTGGCAAGCCATTCAGGCTGCAGTATGTACAGCAACACTGTGCTCCTTTTCATTGCTGAGTAGCATTCCATGGAGTGAATTACCACAGTGTGTTTAGCTGCTCACACTGAAGGACAGTCACCGCTTAATCTACCTGTGAAAGGACCTGCTTCCAGGTTTGGCTATTATAAATAAAACTGCTATGAACATTTGTGTACAGGCTTTTGTATGCACATACATTTTTATTTCTCCAGGATAAGTGTCCAGAAGTGTGACTGCTAGGCCACGTGGTAATTGGCATTTAGTGTTTAAGGAACAGCCACACTGCTTCCTGGGCAACTGACCCACCTCATATTCCAGGCAGCAGTATGGTCAGAAGTCTGGACTTCTGCATTCTTGCCTGCCTTTGGGATTTTGGTTTGGTTTGGGGTTTCTGAGACATTTTGGTAGGTGTGTGGTGATACCTCATGGTTGTTTTAATTTGCATTTCTCCAAAAGCTGATGGTTTTGAGCAGTTTCCCATGTGCTTGCCACCTGTACTTCATTCCCTGTAGTGACTGCCTCCTTCCACTCTCCTATCGGGATGTCTGTTCTTGCACTGTCAGGTTGTGAGGCTCTCAAGGCGTGCTCAAAATGAGTCCTGCTGGACACGTGGGTGGGAACACATCCCTGTTCCATGGCTCCTCGCTCCATTGAGTTCTGATGGACATGTGGGTGTGAGCCCTTCCCCTGCTCCATGGCTCCTCTCTCCATCAGTCCTGGTGGACATACAGGTATGAGCTCGTCCCTCACTCCGAGGCTCTTGTCCCTACTGAGTCCTGCTGGACATGAAAGTGTGAGCCCTTCCCTTGCTTCAAGGCATTTTTTCCATTGAATCCTGCTGGACATGAGGGTTGGGCACATCCACTCTGTGGCTCTTCTCTCCATCAGTCCTGGTGGACACGCGAGTGGGGGCCTGTCCCCTGCTCTGTGGCTCCTCTCTCCATCCTCATCACAGGCTCATCTGCAGAGCAAAAGCTTCTGAGTTAGAAGCTCACCTGTCAGTTTTTCCTTTTGTGAGTCATGCTGTTGGTCTCAAGTCTAAGAATTCCCTATCTAGTCTAGATCCCAAGATTCTCTCTTATTTTCTTCCTAAACATTCTATAATCCACTTTAAGATAGTCCATGACCTACTTTGGGATGATTTTTGTGTCAGTTGTGAGACCTAGGCCAGGGTTTTGTTTTGTTTTCCTACCTGTGGATGTCCAATAGCTGCAACTCATTTATGGAAATGACTCTCTTTCCATAACTGAATTGTGTATGCACTTTGTCAAAAATCAGTTGAACATACTTGCATGACTCTACTTCTGTGGAGAACCATGGGTTCTCTGTCCTTACCCATGGCTCCATGTGTCCATCTTTCCACAAATACCATGATCTCAATTACTGTAGCCACATCATAAGCCTTGGAATTAGGGAGAGTGAGTACACTTTCTTCTTCTCCTCCATTTTTGATCCTAGCTATTCTGGTTCTTTTGTCTTCCCATATAAAGTTTAAGACAATTCTGTCTACATCTACAATACATTTTACTGGGACTTTGATAGGGATGGTGTTAAATCTATATATCAACTTCATGCACTCCAGCTCTTCCCCTAACTGCCGAGGTGACCTGGGCCTTTGGCTTCAGGATAATAGAGAGAGAAAACTTGCCTGCGTGGTTATCTTCAGTGTTACAGACAGAGTGCTGAGGACAGCCCCCGACATTGTGGCAGGTGTTGTTATGACAACATCCTCTCATGCATACAGTCACACCAATTCCTCCTGTATATATCACCTCAAGGTTGGGATGAGGACTAGATAAAAGGGTCCCCTAGGACCATGTGTCAGGAGGCACCCCACCAGAGGTTCCTCTTTGCCACCCGAGGCCCAGGTCTGCTCCTCCTACCACCTCCTCCTCCCTTGTAATCTCCTTAATCCACCCTTTAGAATGTTATACCTGGATATTTCAACAGCCTTCTCAGTTCAGTCTTTCCCTGCTCTGACCCATCAACATGTCTCCAAATCTCCTTAAACACAACTCTCTCTGTATCCAAAACTGTGATGAGTCTTACTGATTACCTCGTATAGTTCAAATCCCTCAGAAGACACAGGCATAGAATACTATATTAAGGTTTATTTTCTATGAGCAATAAACTTGACCCTGGGGTTAACTTAAGCAAAAAGGAGTTTATTAAAAGGATGGGTGGTAGATCCCACAATTTGAGGAAAAACTAAAAACACCTATGCTGCCAGCGGAAGGAACCATTTAGTTCTGGGAATGTCGATAGAAGGAACTAATATACTCTTTAGGGCACCACCAGTGGGATGAATCAACACTATCCATTTCCTTACTTTCTTCCCCCTTCTCCTCTTCCTTCCTTCTATCGTCCCTCCTTTCCTTCCTTCTTCCTTCCCCCCTTCCTTCTTTCCATTTCTTTCTAAAACACTTTGCTAAAGGAAAGTTGTCATTTAAAAAGTTATACATTTCATGTATACAACTTGATGAGTTTGGAACTAAGTCTTCACGTATGAAACTGTCACCACAACCTATGTCACAAACCTATGCATCACCTGTGAGTGTTTCCTCCTGCTCTCTTGATGATGATGATGATAACACTTAACATAAGATCCAAACTCTTGGCACATTCTTAAGTATACCATCCCTGTGCTACTCTAAGGTTAGCCATGAGCTCACCACTGGCCAGCTGAAGGCAGGATGTTTTGATTAACTGTCCTACCAAACTAGTTTCCAGTTGGGGCAGACAGTTGGAGATTCTGAGAGCAGAGTTTTGGCAATCAGGTTCGCCATGACCTCACCAATGTGTGGAACAGTGTCTGGAGTGTGAATAAATGCAGTACATAACTGCTGAATGAATAAGTGAGATAATATAGAAGTAAATAATCAGAAAAGTGGAAACTGAGCAGTAGACAGCAAAAAGCAACAAATACCACCTCTACCATCCAGCCACAGCTTAGACGGGTCTGCTCCACTCAGACAGATCCTCTAAACCCCACTAACAATAATTTCCACAATTACACAGCACTTTTCAAGACATTGAGTACTTTACATACTCAAATTGCCTCACCCTTGGACCTCGAATTCAAACCTGTCCTTCAGGTTTAGCTTAGTGTCAGTTCTGTTATGAAGCCTTCCTAAATATTGTCAAGCCCTTCCTTGAAAATGTGTGTCACTTCTGCAAACTGCTATTGAACTTAATGCATAAATCTTGTCTCAGAAACTAGCATCTTCTTGAATGCTGGATCAAGAGCTGAGTCTCCTCATTCCCTGAATCTCCCCTAATGACCCCAAGTGGGTGACCAGTAGACAGTCAACATGAACCTACATGAAGGCATTACAGCAATTTTTTTTTTTTTTTTAGTTGGAGTCACTCCATCGCCCAGACTGGCGATCCTTCCGCCTCAGCCTTCCATATGGTCATTCTTTTTTTTTTTTGAGTTGGAGTCTCACTCTGTCACCCAGACTGGAGTGCAGTGGCTGCTCCCGGCCACTGCAGCCTCAACCTGCTGGGCTCCGGCAATCCTTCTGCCTCTGCCTTCCAAGTAGCTGGAACTACAGGCACGTGCTACCACGCCCAGCTGATTTTTTGATTTATTGTAGAGATGAGGTCTCGCTGCCCAGGCGGGTCTCGAACCCACGGGCTCAGGCAATCCACTCACCTCGGCCTCCCAAAGTGCTAAGATTACAGGCTGAGACACCAAATCTGGCCATGCAATTATTTTAAAAGACTTATTTTTCTTATTGCAACGAAACTCTTACAAATATACAGATGAAAGTATATTTTGGCTATAAAATACTTTACTCATAAAATTAATGTGAATTCTAGTTTTAGAAGTACACTGATACAAATTTTACTAAATGTCCAGTGAGATGATTATCATGTACTTATGACGATTATTTCACATGGCAATAGCCCACCTCCTGAGATGCCTCTCTTCCTCACCAGCAGTCATGCTTCCTGGTGTACAAGCACTTGTGAGGTTTCCTACCTTGAATCTGGGCTGATACTGAGATGCACTTTGGACCAAGAGAATGTGATAGAAGTGATGCTGATGATGCCCAAGGCTAGGGCTCAAGAAGGCCTCTGCTGCCATCTGGACCTCTTGAACAATGTGCTGCAGATGGAGGCCAACAGCTAAGAAGCTCAGCTGTCCTAAGCAACCATGTTGGAGGAAGCACAAGACAGCCATGTGGAGAGAGATGCCCCACCAACCCAATGGTTCCTATCATCCCAACAGAGATGCCACACAAGGGAGCAAGAAACCCATCTTGGACCGAGCTTTGTGGTGTCTCCAGTCCCAGAATGTTGTTTAGAGTCACTAATTTTTGTGGTGTTTTCTTAGGCAGCAATATTTAATCAAAATACACATTTAAATCATAATCACTCAGGCAAACATGCAAAACAGGACCATAATAAACATATGTTTTTTATTTCAGTCACATCCCTAAAGCCATTACTAGTTATTTGGCTATTGTTGTTTTCATGGAATTATTTTGCTAATTTTATTACTAGTTTTAATTTTATTCTATTATTTTATATTATAAATTATGATTGGCTTACGAATAACAGTAACCAGAAAACATTTGCTTTTTGTAGAGTCCACTCAGTTGTTTATTAAAATATGTAGTTTATAAAACACTTTTTGAAAGAAGGGATAATGTCTTGATTATTTTTTCTCTGTTCTAAGTAGTACACCATATTTATTCAATAAAGGTTGAGAATTTAATTGGCAATGATGGAAAATGATGATTTGTCGAAAAATTTAATCAAACATCCTTTACTAAATTTACCACTGATCCAGTTAAGAATTTTTAAAATACACAAAGACTTTTTATTTGACATCTATTATCATGTTTGTTTAAAATTCTTAAGCTTTCATTCTAATTCAATATTACCCATTCTAATTCATTATTATTCCAAAATGCATATTGTAATAAACCATCAATCAATTAATTCATGAATTAAAATAAAATAATTAGACATTTTAAATGCATTTTGAGGGCCTAAATAGGAAATAATTAGAAATAAATGCAATAGTCCTTTAATGTAGCTTTTGAAGGAAATCATAGAAAAATTTCTTGTAAAAGCCTAATTCAAACTTTTAAACCCAGTTTTTGCAAATACTCATTCTTTTTTACTAGCTTAATAGAATAATAGTTTCTTAAAATGTTAGTGAGTAACTACTGCAATTCTATATTCTATTTAATAAAAAATAAAATAAAAATACCATGAGTACTTTTAAGTTTTCTACTATAATGGTTTATCTACTTTACAAAACTAGCTTCTAAGAAAACCTTGATTGGGTTTATCTGGAAAAGTATAAATATCTCTCTGTTTACTAAGTCCCCAGTCTTCCATACACCCTGATACATTTTCTATTGCATGACAGTGAATGGATTTCTAACCACTTTAGTTAGTTTGGTTTAAAAAAGAATAAAACATTACTAAGAGTTGGATAAAAGACTGAGAACTTATTTTAGTCTCAATGTATTCATAGTGTACTTTTTTTTTTTTTTTTTTTGAGTTGGAGTCTCACTCAGTCACCCAGACTGGAGTGCAGTGGCCGCTTCCGGCCACTGCAGCCTTGACCTGCTGGGCTCCGGCGATCCTGCCGCCTCAGCCTTCCAAGTAGCTGGAACTACAGGCGCGCGCTACCACACCCGGCTAATTTTTTTTGATTTATTGTAGAGATGAGGTCTCGCCAAGTTGCCCAGGCGGGTCTCGAACCTGCGGTCTCAGGCAATCCACTCACCTCAGCCTCCCAAAGGCGCGGGATTACAGGCTGAGCCACCGAGCCCGGCTTCACAGTATATTTTTAAAAAAGAAAAAAATCTACAAATCCATCAGTCAGAAACTACATTATGAAAGGGAATAGAATAAAGTAAGTACGTTCTGAGACTCTTGTGAGGGTCTTTTAAGATGCCATGGTCCATGAGACACGACGTCCATCAAGTAATTGGAAGAAACTCAGCCTGGCTAAGTGCCTATCTACTGAGATGCTTCTGGGTTCAACAAATGTTGAAGATATAAGAAGATAGTTGTCGAGGTATTCCTGAATTACACTTCTCAGATTTTAACTACCTGCTTCAAAACTCCTCACAATCACTTCACTGAATTCCAGAATATATGAATTGTTATGAATCCTTGTGACCATGGGACCTAGGGAAAAAAATCAGTCTGATTTTACCCTTTTATCTTCATGACACAGAAGCGTGGGCATCAGGTCTTGAAGTCCATCAAGGAAACGGAATAACTGGCTCAGCCCAGGTATAACTATAGAACATCAAGTTGTGAGACCAAGGAAGAGAGTTGGAATTTGGTTAAGTCACAGGAATGAGGCCAGATGCACTGGAGAGTGTGTAGGCCATGCAAGGAGTACCCCTCAGAGTCCAGAGAGCAGGGGTGGGTCAGATCCTGTAGGAGGGAGCTAGGGTGGCATCCACTGGCTGGCACCAGTCATGGTAGAGAGGGGACACAGATGGGCTTGAAGTCCACCAGGCTGCACACAGCGAGCTCCCCTCACCTGACTGGAACACTGCATCCATCCCTAAACCCCTGCTCCCAGAGTTCCAGTACAGCTCCTACACATTTGCCAGAGCTCACATGTCTCCCACAGTGGAGTCAAGGCAGACACATAAGTGACCTTCGTGAGACAACTTCTTATTCAAGAAATAACTGAGTGACTCCAAATAGGTAAAGCAATCACTTTACTTTCTAGGATTTCCAGTGCCGTCTTTGGATATAAAAAGGTATATCAAAAGCCTTCCCTGCATATTAAAGTAGAAGGAAGGGAAACATCCATCTAAGAGAGTGTAGTGAACAGTGACCAGCATGAACGGACATCCTTCATATAACATAAATCATAGAATCTCTGCATTAAAGAACTTTCGACCAACTGAGATGCCTGGAAGATTATCATGGAAGAAAAATGACTGTATTACACTAAAGTTAGAAAATCAGTATTTTTCGATTGTTAAAGACCATGTTCCCAATGCACTAAGACCTTACGCCCTAATAATAATTGATCAAAAGGCCGTGATTTCATTCCCAACTTGTGCTGCAGTCAGAAAAGATCAGAACCTAGAAGAACCTGCCAACAAAATACTCTAGACAAGAGCAAAATCTATGAAGTATAAAGAGTATATGCCCCATACTATAGAGAAAAGAAAAGCTCACAGTCTGTTCTAAAGCATCAATCAAATTGGAACGAAGTGCTACAGAGAGGATTTTGCTTTATGAAGAACTGGCTTCCTTCAAGGTCACTTGTGACGGCAAGACTGACATATTTGCACCGCGCCCCAGACTTGTGCTGGAGACCCGCCTGGGGTCCTCACTTAATGAGTTTACCAACTCTGCTTTCTCTTAATAGAAGGAGTTGAGTTCAGAAAAAAAATTTTAAATCTCAGCTCAGTACTGTCTATTTTACAGCTACAAAAAGATAAGCGATACACTTATTATAAAGTAGTGGAGACTGAGTTAAAATAAATGTGACATCCAAAAGCCACTAAAATTATTATTACAAGTGCCGTTTTCTCTCATTTAGTCATCTTTCTGCTCAAAATCTATATAAAATATTTACCTTTTAACACTGAATCTTGTATTTGTCCTTCTCCCTTCTCCCTAAAGACATCTGTCATTTATTAAGCCTCAAGTCTCTGAAAGATGATCAAAAGCCTAAACCAAAAGATTGTAAAGTGAGATTAGAATCAGGCAATCTAAAAACATGGACTCAGCTTACAATCCTTTTCAAACAACCAGAACATACCTGTATTAAAAAGAAAAGAGGACTCTGAGTACTCTTCTTCATGTATCTAAAATATTACTATGTCACCACAGTATTGAGAGAATCCAGTTCAGTCTATCATTCTATGATTTCTGCTTGCTTGATAATATTGTCTGGCTTTCTAGTGCAAAATTCATCACTGATGATCTTCCATATATTTACTAAACTCTCTGGTTACACTTAAGTAGCTCCATGTTAAATTAGTCTATCTGAAAATATTATTACAACCAGGCTAGTTGTGGGGAGTAAACATCTGTAATTCCAGCTACTCAGGAGGCTGAGGCAGGAGAATCTCTTGAGGCTAGACATTCTAGACCAGCCAGGGCAACATAGTGTGACTCCATCTCTAAACAAAATTTAAAAATTAGCCAGGTGTGGTGGTGTGCACCTGTAGTTCCAGCTGCTCGGGAAGATCATTTGAATCCAGGAGGCAGAGGCTGCAGTGAGCCATGATGGTGCCACTGCACTTCAGTCTGACTGGCAGAGTAAGACCCTGTCTAGTCCTCTCTTTAAGTACACGTCCACAAAAAAATCCAAATAACACTGTTGAAAAGAATTTTAAAAGTGTTATAAAAATCTGAATAATAATATTAAATATCACCAGGCTCGGTGGCTCAGCCTGTAATCCTGCGCTTTGGGAGGCTAAGGTGAGTGGATTGCCTGAACCCGCGGGTTCGAGACCTGCCTGGGCAACTTGGCAAGCTCTCATCTCTACAATAAATCAAAAAAATTAGCCGGGTGTGGTAGCGCGCCTGTAGTTCCAGCTACTTAGAAGGCTGAGGTGGAAAGATCGCCGGAGCCCAGCAGTTTAAAAAAACCAGTCGGGCGTGGTAGCGCACGCCTGTAATTCCGGCTACTTGGAAGGCTGAGGCGGAAGGATCACGGAGCCCAGCAGATCGAGGCTGCGGTGGCCGGGAGCGGCCACTGCACTCCAGTCTGGGCGACAGAGTGAGACTCCAACTCAAAAAAAAAAAAAAAATTAAATATCCATAATGAAGAAGATGGAAAAAAAATCATACAAATCAGAAAGTACCAGCAAAAATACTTTCACCCTTCAAGCCCTCTTGAGAAGTGTGTCACCATTTCCTAGGTGGGTCTTATGCCTTGGGTCCTCCAGCACAGCCCCATCAGTATTTTCAGAAGATACTTGGAAATATTTGTTGAATGAAGCAGTAAGGAAAAAATGAAATTGAGCAAAATATAGGCGCTAACTTCCTGAGGTGTACAGAAATAATGACTTTACAAATTTAAATATAACCAGAGTACCTAGCATTAAGGGATAGAGATTATACAAAGACATTTTTGTTTTGTGTAACGAATTTTGCTTTGTATAAACTATTTCAAAAAAATTTGTAATGTATTTACTCCAAGGTTACTTTTATTTCTAAGTCATAAACTACAGACTCACATAGGAGATATTTATTTTAAAATGTTCTATATTAAAATAATTACATATGGGCCAGGCGTGGTGGCTCAAGCCTGTAATCCCACCACTTTGGGAGGTGGAGGCAAGAGGATTGCCTGAGCCCCTGGGCTCGAGAAAAGCCTGGGCAACATGGTGAGACCTCATCTCTATAATAAATGCATAAATAATTAGCCAGGCATAGTGGTACATGCCTGTGGTTCCAGCTACTTGGAAGGCTGAGGCGGAAGGATTGCCTGAGCCCAGCAGGTCAAGGCTGTGGTGGCTGTAAGTGTGCCACTGTGCTCCAGCCTAGGTGACAGAGTGAGACTCCAACTCAAAAAAAAAAAAAACTATTATAGATGAACAAACTCTAAACTTGCTAAATGTTATAGACAACATAGTATAAGACCTTCAAAATGGAAACAACTGAGAATAGACTAAGTCACTTCCTAAGCCAGCCACAGCGAGCATGTGTAGCCCACTTGCGTCCAGACCCTGAAGGAGCCCTGGGTGACTTCTGTGCCCTCCCCAGCCCTTTCTGTCTTCCCTTGTGCTGTCCTTCACCTCTGCCTTAAACAGAGTCCTGGCTCTGCTCTTTTTGTGAGGCCCATCTGTGAGGCCGGACCTTCCTTCCCTGTGAGCTTCCAGGCCCCACCCAAGGCAGGAAGAGAACCCAGAGAGGGAACAGAGCCACAGGACACAGCCAGCACTCATGAGGTTCCTCCCCAGCTGAAAACTGCTTCCCTAGCAACCACGTTACTAAGGCAAATAATGTCCCCTCTCAGTCAATATTCCAGTTACAGCGAGGCCCTTTTTGGTGGGGTCCTTCGGTTTTACAAAGAGCTTTCAGGCAGGGATAAAGGTGTTTCTGTTTTAAAGAAGCCAGGCCCTTTCTCCCAAATGGGAACGTCTCTAGGTGTGATTTGGGCTTCACATAAAGTGTTGGGTGATCTCCTGACTCCACTTAAAGAACTGGAAACATAGACACGGCATAAAAATGAAGTGGGATCAAAACATATGCCTCAAATGAGATTGACATATTTCAGGGCAGTTAGAGATTAAATGCCGTGGAGAGTAGGAGACATGGACAAGATGCATGGTCAACATCATGGCTCCATACCGGCCTTGGCTGACAAGTCCCTTCCACACAACCACCATAACCAGGTCACCACAAAATAATCACGACATCAACCCATACAACCAACACTACCAGGTCACCCCAAAATAATTACAACCTCAGCCAAATCCCAAGAAGAGATGAATGAAAGAGGGGGGCACAGAGAGTACCCAAACCAAGGAATTTCCTTTCAGGCAAGAAAGCCCAACATTAAATTAGGAAGGAACCAGCATTTCAAGGTCATGAACTACTTCAAAGTAGTAAAAACCACAACATATTTTTTAAAAGGGGAATTTTATAAAAATATAGAAATGTACAATGAAAACTCCTCTCTTCCCAAGTTGTGAGATGGGGATGACATTGTTCTAAGTCTCACATTAAATTATAATACTATATTCTAGTTAAGGTCAAGAAAATTTGACAGAAATATTCTAGCAAAGGGTAATTAGCTGTCTTCCGGTGTTCATTTTCCAGGTCTTGGTGAAGCAGAGTCCTTTGTGGTGTGATTTTAAAGATAGGATGAAATCCAGAACTTCAGTTGGATTGACAATGGCCCCATAAAGCATCCTCCCACAGTTTGGGGGCAGATTCCAACACCAACATGCAATACCACGTATCTCTAGGTGATGTTGAGGATTTCAAAACCAGTTTTGTTTTCCAGTTTTGTCTCTCAGCTTTTGTAGGACTCACCGTTCAACCTGCACACAGATGATTCTGGAACAGTTAATGCTGCCTTCAGGTCACCCTAGCGAAAACAGACATTTGTGCACTGCTGACTCCATCCCCCATCCAATCCTCAGATCTGCCCTGTGAGTGAGATATGCTAAGTCCTCCAGTTGAGGTGTCTGAGGCTGAGACAGAGTCAGGGAGGAAAAAAAACTTGGTGTGGCACCTGCCATGTGTGTGTCCTGTGTTCCCTGCACTGACCAACTGTATTATTTTGTGATATTTAACACACCCAGTGCACAACACTCACTCCCCGCCTCCTGACTCCTATAAGGATTTGGGACTCTGTTTTCCCAATGAGGGATCTGAGGTTCAAAGATGTTCAGTGACATGTTCAAAGGTCATAGACTAAGTAAGAGTTGGGAAAGCCAGATGTGCCCAGTGTCAAAGCCCTGTTCCTTACACTATGACACCAGGCTGCTGCCCAGGCCCCTGGAGGGGCTGGGAGGGCAGGGGATGGGCCACAATCACTGATGGGTCTGTAGTTGATTTGTCAAACGTGATTCAGGAGCCACTGGTGAGTCCCAAAATGACTTGTTGGCCTTGAATGGCATTTTAAAAAAACAAAACAGAGCAGAAAAGATGCATTGAGTAGAGAAGAAGAGAAAGCACATGATGTCGCACAGTCCAGGCTCCGGCACATGTGCGGACTGTGGGGTCCTAGCATGGAATGAATTTCCTGTGGCAGGCCATAGCTAAGAAGTTCAGAAGCCACTAGTTCAGAGGACACCATCCCACAAACCAGATCAGGGGTTGGAAACCGTGCCATGCTCAGCTCTTGTCACCTGAGCAACAGCAGGATGTGTGGAGCAGGGAGTGGTCCAGTCACAGTGGGGAAATGATGCTGACTGTGTCCCCACTACCCCGCTAGCAGCCCCGTATACCCTGGAGGCATGGCCCATTTCATAGCACTAACTACACAATGATCCCACACCAGATCAGCAACACCTTGCGCCTTCTAGCACTGCTTTCCTGAAGCATCCAGGGGTCCATTCTTTTCAACAAGACACTAAACTACAATCTTCTTACAGGCTAAAGTTCTGGTGTGGAAGCTGGACAGATGTTCACGTAAAAGACCTTGTGTCAAACATGATGCTGGGTCTTTGGGACAGAGGGCATTGAAATGTCATTTGAAAAGACCTCAGGGCGTCCACCAGCAACAGACACTCATAAGTGTGTTTCCAGCTCAGTTTTTTACTATTAAGATACCCATCCCAGAGCAACACACTGCACTGGATGAGTCCATGCAATGCTTTCTATGGGTGAGACCACTGTTCTCTGTGTTCTCATCCTGGCATGTCGTCTTTTCACAGTGGTCCCTGAGAACACAAACCTTCTGCAGCCATTCTCAATGACCACACAAACCTCCTACAGCTATCCTCAATGACCATACAAACCTCCTGCAGCCATCCCCAACACCCACACATAACTCCTGCCTCCGTCCCCAACATACACACACACACCCCTCCTGCTACCATTCCCAAGAACCATACATACCTCCTATAGCTGTCCCCAGGCTCCGAGACATGGAAAGGGTACTGAACTCCTACTGGCTCAGGTTAATTCCAACAGCCTGCGTCACCCAGAGAGCATGACTAGGAGAACCATCTTAGGCAGGTGGCATCCCACCTCAGGAATACCCAGGAGTCTCTGTAGCCGCTTTTTCAACCTTGAAAGACTCTGAGAAGCCAGACCTGGTTGGTGGCTCATAGGAAATGGAGGGACTCCCAGAACTCAGCCTCAGCCCCATTTCCTGTTGATTCCACCTGTGTGTTCTGAAGTCAGTCCGTTTACCAGGATGCTGCTGTCAGGAAGCAAGGCTAGTTCCCAGGATCCTCTGCCATCAGTCCCCTGTTCCTGACTCCCGATCCACAACCCACACCTGCCCTGTGGCTCACCTTGGCGGACATGGGTTGGCCTCCAACATGCCTCAGGACCCTAACCTGGAGGAGATATCAGGATGAATGCCACAGAATTATAGTGAAAATGGCCTGTCAGAAAGAGGAATACACATTGATCACTGTCAGCACTGCCTCAGAGACAATTCCAAGAAGAAAGGACTTGATGGCCATGCAGTGCAGGAGGATGGAGATACAAACCTGGCCATGCAGTGCAGGAGGATGGAGATACAAACACGGAGAATGCAAGGTCACAAGCACCTCAGAAGGACAACGTTCCGACAGCCTGATGTTGGCAAAAATGGGAAAAGAAGAGTGACGCTGGAAAGAGTGACATGCAAGTGAGATACTATGGATTACTTGCCCTCAAAACCTGGTAGGAAAGAAGGGAGTTGGGAGGTTGTAGGGGAGGCCTGGGATGGGCAACACAGGTTGGACATAAAGGGCTGGTACTGAGGACACAGAACCCAAGTGGTACTGAGGATATGGCTGAGACATCCAAGGTCAAGACCTAGTGAGAAAGCAAGAGAAACAAAAGGATACTGATGCCAGTGAGGGCCTTGTCACGCAGAGTACACAGAACCCGTGCAGGCGAAGGGGAGCGAGGATGGAGGAATAAGGAGGCTGTGGGCAGAAATGGATGCAGGGCTTGGGGTCATCGCTTCAGAGTGAGGTCAAGTATTTTTTCCCTTTTGTTCAGCATCTAACAAATTTAAAAGAAGGCTAAGGGTAAACTATTTTTTCATAAGTAATTATTGGAACGAGAGCATTTAATTAATGTTGCTTCAGAATAGTTGACAATCATTTAAATTATCTCATCTGAAAAAATCTTGTTGGCCAGGCACACCAGCGCATGCCTGTAATCCCAGCACTTGGGGAGGCTAAGGTGGGAGAGTTGCTTGAACCCAGGAGTTTGAGACTAGCCTGGGCAACATAATTAGACTCCACCTCTACAAAATATTAAAACATAAAAAACTTAGCCAGTCATGGTCACACATGCCTGTAGTCCAAGCCACTCAGGAAGTTGAGACGGGAAGATGACTTGAGCCCAGGAGGAGTTCAAGGTTGCAGTGAGCTATGATTGACACCACTGTACTCCAGCCTGGGCAACACAGCAAGACCCTGTTTCAAAAAACAAAAAACTGTCACTTTCAGATTCCTACTTTTATTTTCCTTCAGAACTCAGAGACCAGAGTTAGTTGGCCAGTTTCTGTCCTCTGACTCACTAGCCAAAATTGCCATTTCTCAGGCTCTCATCTAGATGTCCTCTGGATGTCACTGCCACCCTGCAAGCCTTTCTCCTCTTTCCAGCATGCTAAATTGCAGCTGTGATGATCATGACCTCTGTCCTGAGGCTCCTTTGAGGTCAGCTTCTCAATGCTCTCCATTAACACCTAAACCAACAGTTTGCTATGAGCAAATAGTACTGGTGTACAGCAGATTGGCAAGTCCTGTATCGAAGAATATGGCTGAAGTCCTGGATCCCATGTCTGCGATGGAAAACAAGGCTGTAAGAACACTGACATCATGCCCCAAAAGCTCTCTGTTCTGAAACCCTTTAATGATGCAATCTTTGGGGGTTTGCATTTATCCTAAGGTAAAGTTACTATTCATCTTTAGGCACATAAATCCAGAAATAAACTTCAACAAAATATTCCTGGCTTTATTTAATAGGTATCCTTTAACAAACGGATGATGGCAAAATATTTATGCTGATATTGCTGACTTTTAGTTAAGTTAGCAGCATATTGGAGCGGAAGGAAACTCTAGATTGCTCTAATCCAGAAACACCAGGAGACAAGCTGTGTATGTTCCTGACATTCCTGTGTGAGGTGCTGTGATGGGTGCTGAGAACAGTGGTGACGAGAGTGGCTGAGCCAGGTCAGAGCATAGAGCCCACCCACAGAGGCTCAGAACCACCACTGCAGTCAAAATTGCCAAAACAATCTACCTGCATTTGTCATAAAGGCTCTTTCATGGTAAGCAGTCAGGTACCAGTGGATGAAACACTGGGGGGCTCTCCAAGTCACCCACGTGTGACTGCTACCAGTTCTGGGCACTGGTCTATGGTAAAATAATACTCTATGTAAGGTCAGTTTTTGCCTGACAGTGAAAAAATCCTGACAAGTAGTTAGCTTCATTTGAACTACCAAAAAAATTCAATAATTCTTTCCCCATCCAAAGCCTGCAGTTTCTGACATGAGAGTCCACATATCTAACTTCAACATTCAGTTTCTTTGGTATATACGAGAAGATTGGTTTTTTGAATCCTGTATAGAATATTATGCTAGTAGGCTTTTTATTCCCATAAAATATTTTTTAAATTAACTTTTTAATTTAACTAATAAAGAAAAAATAATTTTAAATATAATAAAGTAATTGTGAAAACACAAATATTTTAGAGTCTATTTAATCTTTTGTGAGATCAAATCTCATTGTAATGTGTTCTAAGTAATGTATCTCGCTCCACATATGGAGTTTATATTGACTCCAAAAAAAAAAAAATCAAAGGGGGAGAAAGAAGTTCTAAGCAGTAGTTTCACGTTTATTTATTTAACATTTGATTATGAAATCAGGAGATCCTGCTCAGAAACTTCCATGAAAAAAGAGCCACATGAAGTCCAAATCTCTCATCAATCCATTAAGTATCTCTTAAAAAGCCATATCATGGGAAGCATCTCCAATTCATTAAAAGAAATGGGAGGAATATATAATCAGGGCAATTAAAATAATGCCCTAAATTACCTTCCCCAGAAACAACTGGTTCATAAAGCTAGACCTGTACAATTGGACATAAGTACACAATGCGGAAAGCTTATCAGATTTTTATACAGAAATATCATCTCTGTATTCTCTTTTTTTTTTTTTTTTTGAGTTGGAGTCTCACTCTATTGCCCAGGCTATGAGTGCAGTGGCATGCTCATGGTCACCCCAGCGTCGACTAGCTGGGCTCAGGCGATCCTTCTGCCTCAGACTTTCAAGTAGCCGGAACTACAGGCACGCACTATCATGCCCAGCTAATTTTTTTATTTATTGTAGAGATGAGGGTCTTGCCAAGTTGCCCAGGCTATTCTCGAACCTGTGGGCTCAGGCAATCCCCTCACCTTAATCTCCCAAAGTGCTGGAATTATAGACTTGAGTCACCACGTCCAACCTTGTATTCTCTTAAGTACACAGCTGCTACTATTAATAGAAACTATTTGGCTTTTGATGTTTTTAAAAACCTTGACAATAGAACTATATGTAAAGAAAACCTTCTAATATAACACACGCCACTAAGTTAAAATACAGTGGCTATGGCAGGGGTCTTTTCAAAAGCTTCTTTCTACTAGCTTGACAAATAGAGAATGAGTTACCTATCTGGATTTATTCAATTTGAATTATCTCAGAAAATTATCCTCTCTCTGCTTTGTAAGTAGCACAGAGAATCTCAAGATAGACGTATCCTTAAGAAGCCATGTGTGCCATTGACTCTCACTGGAGCTAAGGTACCCTCGGAACTTTGCAATGATGTTATTCAGGCACCAAGAGCTTAAAGAGGAAAACAGATTCCATGGAAGGTGGACCGAGACCAGCCTCTCTGTGAGATGACCTGGTGTCACAGCAGAACACTCTATTGCACACAGACCCTCAAGTCTAATTCCATTAGATAGTTGGAATAGTTGCAGCACCATGCCTCTATATGTTGCTTCTGATGAGTTCTAAGAATGAGCAGACAAGCACTTCTGTCATATACTAGTTAAAGAAACATGATTTGTAGAATATTGTATTTTGTGCAATGAACCCCCATTTTATTGGAATTGAAAATCCTGATCAGGCGTGACTGGTTTTCAGAACATTCCACACTCCCCTCGTCAACACCGCACGACTCCATGGCATCCGTCTAACCTTTAAAGGAAATAGAATTCCTATTGAATGTATCTTCGAACCCTTTTATAATACCTTATACTTATAATACCCTTAATACTTATATGAGCCGGGCTCAGTGGCTCAGCCTGTAATCCTGCGCTTTGGGAGGCTGAGGTGAGTGGATTGCCTGAGCCTGTGGGTTCGAGACCCGCCTGAGAAACTTGGCGAGACCTCATCTCTACAATAAATAAATAAATAAAAAATTAGCTGGGCGTGGTAGTGCGTGCCTATAGTTCCAGCTACTCGGAAGGCTGAGGCGGAAGGATCGCCAGAGCCTAGCAGGGTGAGGCTGTGGTGGCCGGAAGCGGCCACTGCACTCCAGTCTGGGCAACAGAGTGAGACTCCAACTCAAAAAAAACCCAAAAAACTTATATGCTTATAATACCTAATAACACAAAAGTGGGATGGGGTCTGTGGTGTGAACAGTTTTATCCTGAAACAATCCAGTGATTATCAGATTAGAGTGAGCAAGTTAAGACATGAACATCGAGCAATACCACACTTTCTTCCACTCACTTCAACACACATTAAATGGAGCAGACTTTCTGGTGTGTTCACGTCACCTTAATAATTACATCTCCAAACACTGGAGGTAATCAGCTTCCTACTCATCATTACACTTATCAGTGTGTCTATACTTCAATCTAAAAACAGCAGCTGCTGTACAGAGAATTGGGAATGCCTGCTGAGAACCGAGGCTTGCCATTTATTCTATCAGAAAGAAAATCATCTTCTGACAGATGAGCCTATTTTGGACATACAAAATAGAACTCTTTCCAGAAGCCTTTCAATAAAATCCTCAGGGCAAATGAGCATATCTGAAGCCCCGGCTTCCGTAGACCATCATCCTCTGGACACGCTCTCTGGCGATGCAGATATTCTCCTGTTGCTGATTCCTGGATTCATGCACCAGGGAATTTGTGATGGGTTGTTTTGTTGAGGGCCGGCTGCCTGTAGTAGTCTACCTGCTCCATCTAAGGAGAGTCCCATTGGTGAGCTACAGGTCCTAGGACAACAGTCTTTTTTTCTACTAGCATTCTATAACTGTTTTTATGACTCTATAATTATCATAGTTTTTTTTTTTTTTTTTTTGAGTTGGAGTCTCACTCAGTCACCCAGACTGGAGTGCAGTGGCCGCTCCTGGCCACCGCAGCCTCAACCTGCTGGGCTCCGGTGATCCTTCCGCCTCAGTCTTCCAAGTAGCTGGAACTACAGGCGCGCGCTACCACGCCCGGCTAATTTTTTGATTTATTGTAGAGATTAGGTCTCGCCAAGTTGCCCAGGTGGGTCTCGAAGCCGCGGGCTCAGGCAATCCACTCACCTCGGCCTCCCAAAGCACGGGATTATAGGCTGAGCCACCGAGCCCGGCCAATTTTCATAGTTTTTAAAAGTGTGATCTGAAGGTGCAACCTGAGGCTCTGGAGTAATGAGGACAGGAAATGAATAAATAAAATATGCTCTGCGCCCATCTTGGCTGCCTCTGAAAGGAAGAGGCGCAACTGCAGATGCAGTCAATGATTCCAGGCAGAAGAACCCAGACCTCTATAATACGAGGCTTATCAGTCAACTTAGAGGAAACATAGGTATCTGAGTTGAGTGAATCAAGGACCAACTCTGGGCCATCTCTATTCTATGAAAATGATTCGAAATTTCAGAACTGAAGAAGTTAGAGACAAAAAGAAAATGCAAAGCAACGTCAGCTAGAACACTAGTTGCAGAGAAAGACTTTCAGTCATTTCCCTCTTCTGAGCATTCATGAATAATTCTTGCCACTGATTATTAACAGCCAATATTTGTACTGAATACTCACCTCACTTTCCTTTTCTTGAGTGGATTAGTGCTGAACATGATAGAAAATTTACACCCTGCTTCTTCACTCTAGTCTTTATTGGCCAGAAAGTTAATTTAGCATCTTTAAAAAAATGTTTTAAGTTTAAGGCTGGATGAGGTGGCTCACTCCTGTAATCCCAGCACTTTGGGAGGCCAAGGCAAGAGGATTGCTTAAGTTCAGGAGTTTAAGAACAGCCTGGGCAACATAGTGAAAACTCATCTCTAAAAATAATAGTAATAATAATTAAATAAAAATTAAATGTCTTAAGTTTAGCAGTTATTTTGCAATAATACATTAAAAATTTAAAGATTACTAATGACTATTTTTGAACTCCTGGTCTCAAGTGATCCTCCTGCCTCAGCCTTTCAAAGTGCTGAGATTACAAGCATGAGCCACCAGCCCTAGCCAATGACTAATTTTCATCAAAAAAGAACAGTCTAATTGAAATTGAGAGCCTGTGTTCCCACTTCCATTCTCAAACTATTATTTCATTTATCTAAATAAGGTTTCAATAAGGACTTTCTACAATAAATTCATGTTCACTAAAGCAGACCAATTGTTAAATCATGGTTTTCACTACTGTTAAATGATCATATCAATTTCTCTAAGAAATGTCTTCAATTAAATCCAAAGACTGACCAAGTGACATAGTAGCACCAACACCCATTTATGAAAATGTGTCACTATTTAGAGGATTTTAAATTGATGCAATGGATTTCTTTTGGTCAGTAGTTAAAAATTGTTCAAAAATTGCTAGTCTCACTTGTTATTTCATAAATTCAGAAATGTCACAAGCAAAATCATTCTAGCTACTCTCAGTAAATGTCTTCACTCATATGACTAACCTATAAGAACTACTGTTTCTCAAAGCTAGAACTAACAGACACCCCAATATACATAGTAGATTTCTGAGTATTATCTCATTCCCTTAACTACCATTTACATTATATTTAGAACACTGGATTTAGTAAATCCAAAGGAGGTAGAGATAATGATTTTCACAAATTACTTCAGTTTCCACTCTGTTTTGCTTTAATTTTTAAAATCCTATTGCTATCCACATACTATTATAAATAATCTCATAGGCATAAAAATCATGAATCCAGCTATCTTTATTTTTTTTTTAAATCGTATTGATGTATAAGAGATATACATAGTTGCAGTCTACATGTGATAATCTAATACAGTATGTAATTTGTAAAGACCAAATCCATGTACTTGGGATATTCATCACCTTAAATATTGTCTTTATGCTAGAATCATCCAAATTATTCTCTTCTAGCTATTCTGAAATGTATAGTAGATTACTATAAACTGTAGTCCCCCTGCTGATCTATCAACACTGGGTCTTATTTCTTCTACCAAACTGCATATGTGTACCCATTAATCAACTTCTCTTCCTCCTCCCTGCCTACCACCCTTTCTGGCCTCTGGTAACTAGCAATTCACCCCAAGTGGATGAGATCCACTGTTTAGCTCCCACGTGTGAGTGAGAACATGTGCTCTCTGTCTTTCTATGTCTTTCTACTCCCGTAACACACTGACCTCCAGTTCCATCCAAATCAGCCTTCTCCCCATTCAACTGCTAGTTCAGGACAGAACAGGGAAGTGAGCTGACTTCCCACATCACACCAGCCAAAATTAAAACCAGTGTTTTAAACAACAGTGAGCAGAGGCAGCCCTTTGGACATCTTAAGCAGGAGATATGATGTGTACACACAGAGCTGTCAGTCCTTAAAGCCTAGAGAATTGAGAGTCCTTGGCTCAGTCTTCTACGCAACTCAGAAATCCTTCCTGAAATACCTGAGGCTTAACTGGCGACCCAAGGCTGATTTGCAGCCCATAGATAAAGTCTCTTTGGCCGTACAGGATGTTTATTTAATTAAGTCAACACATAGAAGTCCAGATCTCCACCTTCCTGTAAGCATGTGCTTGCATTGAAAAAGGTAGCCCCTCTTTCCTCCACAGCTCTATCTCCCCTGCCATCTACCCAGCTGCTGGGAGCTCTGAGCATCTGAGTCTGTGACCACAGCACCAGAGCAATGCTGTCCCCTTGCAGTGGACGTCTCACCAGAGGGCCAGGAACTCGGGGCCTTGCAAGACAGCCTGGTCCACTGCAGGTGGTTCTAACTATCAGGGAGATCTGTCTAGAGCCACTTCCAGAAACCAGAAATGTCTCATCCTCAGAAACAAGCAAGGTCCACTCTCTTCCACAGGAAGCCTTTTGGACATTAGAAAGCAACTCACCTTCTTCCCTCCGTTCCCTGAGCTCCAGACAGTCCTCACAACCTTGTGTTTCAAGTACATCTTTTGCTACTGGAACACTCCTCAGCCTGGACGAATCCTACTTGTGGTTTATTTTTAACTATGACTTATGTATCAGGTTTTTATCTGTACTAGTTGTCCATGTTCTTCACATGTAGGAATGTACCATTTCCTTAACTACATCAAAGGTTCTCAAAATCTGTGGTCTTGGGACTCCTTTACACTTTACTGAGGATCCCAATGTGTTTCTGTGCAAGAGAGTTACAGCTATTGATATTCATGATACAAGAAATTAAAAATGAATTTTTAAAAAATATATAATAGTTCACTTAATAACTGTTAGCATAATAGCATATTTCTGTGAAAAATAAACACAGTTTTTAAAACAAAATATATTCATGAGAAAAGTAGCATTGTTTTCGTTTTTGCAGAGTTTTAAATGCCTGGCTTAACAGAAGCCAGCTGGATTCTTGTATTGTTTTTGCCTTCAGTCTCCTGCCATACCACTCATCAGGAAGCCTCTGGAAAGCCTGAGGAGAATGGGAGTGAAAAATACAAATAACATCTAAATATAATTATCAAAAGTTTTGCCCTCATGGGCCCCCTGGAAGGGTTGCTGAGGGTCCCCAGACCATATTTGAAGTCCACTTGTGCTTTGATGAATGTAGCTTAAGTTCTTAGCTTTTCTAGCATCCATGGTATTCTTTTTGCTTATCTTGAGCTTGTGGACAACTAAGATCACCAACTCCTTCTCAAACAACTGCTTTCAAGTCAAGCCTCCTCTCTTCACCTACATGCAAACTCACTCACATATTTCTCCATGGATTCATTGTGTGGGTTTCAGATCACTCTATGGATCAGTCTCCCTGCCAAGACCCTCTTTCAGATGGTGCTCCCGTCCCAGCCCAGCTGTCGGAGTGTCAACAACTCTCAGCAGCTCCTTCCCGGAAGAATTACAGGAGAACGGGAGCCACCTGGCTGGAGAGGCAACCTACATATCAGTAAAGACTGCATTAGGCCAGTGGCTGTCCTGGATCACCAACAGCTGGCTTAGTGGCACACAGTGAAACTTGCTCTGGCGCATCTGTGCTCCAGGGTTCCAGACATGGTCCGGATGGTCCGCTGAACCCAATACTCCCAGCTGTCCCTAGGCCCTGTCCTGTTCCTGCTCCTCCTCCCTGCCACAACCCTCACACACTACCCAAACAGGTGTGCACCACTAGCTCTGTCTCTGGCGACCCATCCAAGACCCATCACCCACAGAGACCACGGCCATGTGAACATGAGCGTGCTACACTGACCACGCTCCTCGACTGTGCTTGAACTTCACTGTGCTGAGTACTCTTCCTCAAAACCAGCTTCCGTGGAACTGCAGATTCCCAGGCCTCACTTCAGAACTAGGACCAAAAGTCATGACAGTAGCCTGGTGGCGTGTCTTAACATACCTTCCAAGGGATTCTGATGTCTCTATGGTGACCACCTCTAACAGCGGAGAAGACTATGAACTCTGGGTTGGACTTAATCACGCCCAGCAGCTGTCCTCTGGATGCTTCCTTAAGTTCTGTTTTTTCACATGCAAAATGAGGGTAACAGAGGTATCCACTTTATGAAATGAAGGGAATGAACACGTGCACACCACTTAGAGCAGTGCCACAGTCAGGGTTCAGCAGACCTAGCCTGCCATCTTTACTATTATTGTTGTGGGTGTTGTTGTTACTTCTGACTATGGTTTCATCCACCTTCACTAGCCTTGTCCATAATTAGCCACACTGTTATGCATTGTCACAGAGTTCTGTGAGGATTAAATGAGATTTTTAAAAAAGCATACAACAGACAATCCACAACTGGCCATGTAAGTATTATTTTGAACGAATTAAAATGTAAATACATGGAGGCGCCAATGCTGGCACAAGTGTTGAAAGAGAATCTGTTAAAGTCACTGATACAATACTTTCAGGAGCTAAGCAGGCAGGAGCGTGCCTGATACCTCAGAACTCCTCTGCAAGCTCCAGCTGCCAACCTGTCCATCTGTATTCCTGTGGTATGGCTATTCATCTATCTAAAATACTATCACTAGAAAAAAAAGGTAGGAAAATTATTTTAGCCCTTTGCTCACTGTATATTTAGGATCAAGATACATATCTTAGCCAGGCACGGTGGTTCACACCTATAATCCCAGCATTTTGGGAGGCAAAGGTGAGAGGATTACCTGAGCTCAGGGGTTTGAGACCAGCCTGAGTAACATGGCAAGACCTCATCTCTATAATAAATCAAAAAATGAGCCAGGCATGGTGGCACATGACTGTGGTTCAGCTACTTGGAAGGCTGGAGCAGAAGGATCACCTGAGCCCAGCAGGTTGAGGTTGCCATGGCTGTGAGTATGTTACTGCACTCCAACCTGGGTGACAGAGTGAGACTCCAACTCAAAAATAAAATTAAAAAATAAACATTGTTTTAAGCAATTGCTTAAAAGGTCATGAAGCTCATTAATTATCTCAAAATATCAATAACTTTTCATGACTAACAGATTCTATCCTAGAAATATACTTACAGTTGAATTTGATACATTTTACAAATTAGATTTATTTGTTTATTTATTTTTGAGTCAGAGTCTCACTGTTTCACCCAGGCTTGAGTGTAGTGGTACACTCACAGCCACCACAGCCTCAACCTGCTGGGTTCAGGTGATCCTTCCACCTCTGCCTTCCAAGTAGCTGGAACTACAGGCAAGCACCACCATGCCTGATTAATTTATTTTTTTAATTGTAGAGATGAGGTCTTGCCATGTTGCCCATGCTGGTCTTAAACCCTTGGGCTCAGGCAGTCCTCTTGCTTCCACCTCCCAAAGTGCTGGGATTATAGGCATGAGTCATGGCGCCTGTCTCACAAATTAGAATTATACTTCCCTTGAATTCTTCTCTCATAAGCACAATTAATTTCTTTCGTGAAATATGTTTAAATACTGATTTTAAGTGTCAGTAGTCTATTACTTTTTTTAGACAAGCATCAGATAGCTGTTTCTCATCTAAGTTCATTCCACTTAAATACGCTAAACGGTCAAGGTGTTTTGTTTTGGTGTCACAAATAGCACTATCTATTAAGATAAAGAAATTAATTCTAAGGTATTTAAAAATGAAAACTAACAAACTTCAGACCGCTATACCTATCATCATACCAATGAATGAATAAAAGTTATGAATGAATCTGTGAGGAAGAAAAAAAGTGCTTCAGAGATCCACACAACTCTGTCCAGGATTGGTCTGGGAGATGAGATATCTCACAGCAGTTCAGATGCAACACCCTCAGTGCCTGATCAGCTACCGGCTGTCGCCCAGTGAGGCTCGTACAACAGTGTCTCAGGACCTCTCTCTGCAACACTGTGGCAGTGGCTGGATACTGGTCTTCTCCTTGTTGGAGGCTGTTCTCAGCCTCTACAGGCAAGAAAAGAAGAGGGGGAGCCTCCCTCCTTTCCTCCTCCTGTCTCTGCTCACACCCTGCTTCTCACTGCACAGTTATGAGGCAACCACAAAAAAGGTATTTCTGTGTCTAGTAATAATAGTATTTTATGCCTATTACATCCAAAAAAAAAAAAAAACAGGTAAGTAGGCCCATCTTTTGGATGAGAAACTGAAGTTTACTCATGTTACATTACTAGTATATGGCTGAGAGAAATAAATACACAGCAACTTCTAACACCAAGTCTGGCAGTCTTCCTTTTAATTGTGCTGTTATTATCATCTGAGGAAAATAGGCCATCTAAATTTACTGTGAGTTACCAAATAATTAAACATAAAACACTGATATTGGCTGGAAGATGAAGAGTTTTTAAAATCAGATTCCACTTCAGTGACAACTCAGAAAAAGACACTGCAAATCTCTCTTTTTAAACATTGTTGATTTCTCTATGTAAATTGATTGTTGACAAAAAATTCGTGTTATTTCAACAAAGACTAGATGCCTTTAGAATTTAATCAATTCTAAGTAATTCACTTAATAACCCAGCTTATATCAAAATACAGAGGTGTATGATCCTTTAAGTGAGCTGGTTCTAAGAGTACCCAAGTCTGAAGGATTGGTCAAGCAACAGATATTTATGAGTCACCCTGCCTCCTTGGGGTTTATGGTCTAAAGAAGCAATCTGGCACACATCTGAGAAGTACTAAGAATGAGAAATAAAGAACATATACTTTTAAAGCAAATTCCTGAAGAGGAAGAACAGAAATAAAAGTTATGAAAAAGAAAAAAAAAAGGCCAGGCATAGTAGATCACACCTGTAATCCCAGCAATTTGGGAGACTGAGGCAGGAGGATCACTTGAGACCAGGAGCTCAAGACCAGCAGCCAGGCAATATAGAAAGAGCTTATCTCTATCTAGAAAGAAAGAGAGAGAGAGAGAGAGAGAGAGAGAGAGAAACAGCTGAGACGGTCTTATCTGATTGAAAGGGGGAAATTATCTGCAGACCTCACATGTATATGTGTATGTTTGTGTGTATATTGTGTATATGTCTGTATATATGAGTAATCTCCCAATCACTGTTTTCCACTGGGGGGGAGGGAAGCCAGGAGACACAATGATGGGGCACTGGACTATCTCTAGGCTCCTTCTAGGTTACTTGAAGAAGGAGAGTGAGGGATCTCCCAGAGCCACAGCAGGAATGGAAGCTCACATAGATGCATAGTGACCCTACGTGACATTGCTGGACCAGGCAAAAATAACCCCAGAGGCTTCCAGAGGGTGAGAGAAAATAATTACGGATTTCACTCTTTAAAGAGGTAAATAAGAATAGAAAGAAGAACAATGATTTAAAATCAAGAGAGTGGAGGGTGTTAACCACATGGAGATTCTATTGTTTATACCACATAATCTGCCTTTTGTCACTTGACACAAATATTTAACCCTTGTAATTCAGCAGGTACCTAGGAGATCATGTGCTGTAAGTAGACAATCCATTACACTTCTGCATTCGATTGTTTCCATTCTTTCCCTATTATAAATATGAATAAGATATGTATACTTAGAAGTAAATCTTTGTGCACATTTCTGATTATCTTATGAGTATTTGTCTGCAGTTTACTTTGATGTAAAAGTATTGTATCAAAATTTTAAAACAATTATAGATGGACAGAAGGGTCAATATTCACTAGAGCAAGCACAGCAGCATGTGAATGGCAGACTCTGGGTGCTAAGTGCATGGGTATTCACTGAATAATTCTTTCAACTTTTCCATATGTTTGAAATTTGTAAGAAAATGTTGGAAATAAAAAAGGTTGGAAAAAATTATGTTTTATGAGGCTAAATTCCTAGACTTGGAATAGATTATTCATAGTATGTGCACATCTTTAAACTTTGTGAAGTTAAAACATCAACCAGAAAGTGTCAGCTCCCTCACACTGTCAACACCACTTTCAGTGCTTTTCAAATCTCTGCCAACTTCTTCGGCAAAAACTGGGTAATTCATCTTTTAAATCATCATTTCTATGTTAATTTCTAAAAACCTTTTTTAACTTAATATATAGTGAATTGAAAAGCTTCCTAATAGGCTTGGCTTCAGATTTGATGTTGGTTATTGGAACCATAAAGCAGTAATCAAGATTCAAGCGCCCATCTGGGGGCACTTAGCTTATTACCAAGCACAATACCCTCAAGAGTCCCTTGCAAAACATACTGCATTGGTCACGCTCAGGCAGGGGGGTGGTGGGAGTGGGAGGGGTGGAGTAATGCCCACCACCACAGCAGATCCTGAGAAAGAGGCACTTCTTCCATCTTACCAGTAGGATCAGGATTTAAATCAGTGATTTCTTCTTTTGTGCTGGAACAATTAGGTCCCCACCAATGCTCCTTCAAAATTCAAGTACTTCAACATGAGCTCCAAAGAACTATAGTCATACACAAGACGAAAGCAAAGAAGGTAGTACAGACTGCCATGGAAATCTGCACTACCAGCAGGGAGATGCCCATGATATACTTGTTTATTGGGGGAAAACAGTACACATGTGTATATGATAGAAATATATGGAAGGAGGCTTACTAAAATATTAACAGTGGTTACCTATTAAAGGACATATGAGAGTTTTTTTTTTTTACCCTTCTTACACATTTCACTATTGTTTATTTTTATAATAGGAGTATACATTTTTTAACAGTAAGAAATATAATAAGATTATTTGTATTTTTATAAAAAGAACATGGAAAATATCTCAGAAAACCACCAAGCCATTAGTACCTTAATAAAATTGGATTTAGCAAGATTTTCTTTCTTTTTTTTTTTTTTAGCTGGAGTCTTACTCTATTGCCCAGACTGGAGTGCAGTAGCACGCTCCCGGCCACCGCAGCCTCAACCCGCTGGGCTCCGGCAATCCTTCTGCCTCAGCCTTCCAAGTAGCCGCTACCAAGCCCGGCTAATTTTTGATTTATTGTAGAGATGAGGTCTTGCCAAGTTGCCCGGGCTGGTCTCGAACCCGCAGGCTCAGGTAATCCACTCACCTCGGCCTCCCAAAGCGCTGGGATTACAGGCTGAGCTACCAAGCCCAGCCTCTTTTTTTTTTTTTTTTTTTTTTTGAGTAAGAATCTCACTCTGTTACCCAGGCTGGAGTGCAGTGGCACCTGCTTATGGCCACCACAGCCCTGACGTGCTGGGTTCAGGCAATTCTTCCACCTCAGCCTGCCAAGTAGCTGGAACTACAGGCACACACTACCATGCCTAGCTAATTTTTTGATTTATTATAGAGATGAGGCCTTGCCAGGTGGCCCAGGCTGGTCTTGAACCCATGGGCTCAGGCAATCCTCTCACCTTGGTCTCCCAAATTGCTGAGATTATAGGTGTGAGCCACCACGCTCAGCCTAGCAAGGTTTTCAAGTCAAGGTTAAAGTCCCCTAAGCAATAAGACCCAGATCTATCATACTTAAGTGGAGAGAGAAAAGGGTTAAAGGTAGATCAGGAAAAGAGGTCTCCAGTCAAATATTAAGCAACTGGGGAAAAAACTCCACAGGCACCTAAAGGTATCTGCAGCCTTCAGATTCTACAAGAACCAAGAATGTACAGGCTCCTATCCATCTGAGCAGATACAGCATGGCCCTCAACTCTGCCACATAAAAGGAAATATCTCCTTCTCCCCCTACAACAAGCTGAGGAGTCAACAACAGTTAATTTTTAAGATGTTTCCTTAACAGGTTTAAATTTTACATCTGTGCTTCACAGAGACTGAAAGGCGAGCACACTGCATTGGACCACTCACCTCCCCTGGAAGACACGTCTGTCCATAGGCAATTCCTGGGGGTGATACCGCAGGCCCAGGCTTAACTTGAAAGTGTGTTTTGCACATGTAGCCGTCAGAACCGTCCTGTGTTCCATCACCAAAAAATATACAAGAAAATGCCCATTACTGCAAGAATTCGTCATTTTAAGAAGTACTTCCCATAAGTTACAAACTGAGCAATGAAAAGCACAGCGTGTTAAATCAGATGAGATAATGTGGACAGAAACCAGCCCAGACACCACGCACATGGCAGCATGCGATACACAGAAGCTTGATTCTCCTACTCTACTCATTTATCAATGATGCTTCCCTTTCTCCAAGATTAAACCCCTGCTTTTTTCCAACTAGTCCACAGCACTGAGGTCAAGAGCACAACTGCAGCTTGGCAGCTGTTAGAAAGCATAATTAATACCAATGTCAATGGTGTACACAGAGAAACAGTTTGGGAGGATTTGCAACCAATCCTGAAGCTCGAAGGTCCTCTTTGATTTCTTCTTCATGACAAGATCTCTATGCAATGCCCCAGCAGACAACAGTGCAGCATGGGCCGCACCTAGGGGCAGCACTTCCTACTCTCTACACCTGGGACACTCCATCCTGGTGAGATGAACAGGAGGAAAGCCCCTCCCATTTGCTTTCCTGTGATGTTCTGGTTCTGGTCCTGCCCTTCAGGGCCTAACCCTCTCCACATAGCTGTTGACAGAGCCAGTACAGGGCTGCCATGAGCAAGTGTCCTCACAAGACATGGCCCCAGTTGTCCCTCACCAGCCATCTCTCTCACCCCATGGACACTCTGAGGAGCACTCAGAATGGCCTCCATCCAGCAGTGACCAGGGCTACTCTCTAAGGCAACACTTGTTTGAATTCAACAGAGTTGTTTAAGATGGTGACACTTCCCCACCCACAACAAACTCATATCCAATAAAGTTGAACTCTTCATCAGTGTTTACATTTTTAAAAAAACTAAAATAATAACAAAGGAAAGGGTGATTAGTTAGTCTTCTTATAGGGAGAAACATGGGTACAGCGATACACACAGAGGTAGCAAGGTGTGTGGCTATAAAGGTAAAGGTGATGAAAGTGGAGGTGATGGAGGTAGAGGGAATTGAGGTGAACAGGGTGGAGGTGGAGGACAGAGGTGGAGAGGATGCAGGTAGAAAGGAGGGAGGTAGAGAGGAGGAAGGTGGTAGATGGAGATGGAGATTGGAGTTGGAGAGGATGAAGGTGAGGTGGATGAAGGTGGAGCGAATGGAGGTTGAGATGATGGAGATGGAGTGAATGCAGGTATAGTGGATGAAGGTGAAGCGAAGAGAGGAGGAGGACATGGAGGTGAAGAGATTAAAGACAGAGCAAATAGAAGTGGAGTGGATGAAAATGGACACAATGAAGGTAAAGGATGGAGGTGAAGAGGATAAAGGAGTAGTGGATGGAGGAGAAGAGGATGGAGGTAGACAGAATGGAGGTGGAGTAGATGAGGAAGAGAGGATAAAAGTGGAGAGAATGGAGGTGGAGGAGCCAGGTAAAAAGGATGGAGGTGGATGATGAAGGTGAAAAGAATAAAGGTAGAGATAATGGAGATGGAGAGGATGATGGAGAAGACAGAGGTGAAGAGGACCGAGGTGGAGATGATAGAAGTGGAGTGCATGAAGGTGAAGGGGATGGAAGGGGAGAAGATGAAGGTGAAGATGATGTCGGTGAAGAGGATAAAGGTGGAGAGGATGGAGATGGAGGATGGAGGTGGAGGGTAGAGGTGGAGTGGATGGCGGCAGAGTGGATGGAGACAGAGTGGGTGGAGGCAGAGTGGGTGGAGGTGGAGGATGAAGACAGAGAGGATGGAGGTGAAGAAGATAAAGGTGGAGAGGATGGAGTTGGAGAGGATGGAGGTGGAGTAGGTGGAGGTGGAGGATGAAGGTGGAGAAGATGGAGATGGAGAGAACAGAGGTGAAGAGGATGGAGGCCGAGAGAATGAAGTGGAGAGGAAAGAGGTGAAGTTGATAAAGGCAGAGTGGATGGAGGTGGAGAGGTTAAAAGTGGAGAGAATGGAGGTGGAGAGGTTGGAACTGGTGATGGAGGTGGAGAGAATGGAGATGGAGAGGATGGAGGTGGCATGAATGGAGGTGGAGAGGTTGGAGTTGG
Organism: Carlito syrichta; assembly: GCF_000164805.1. Lineage (NCBI taxonomy): Eukaryota > Metazoa > Chordata > Mammalia > Primates > Tarsiidae > Carlito > Carlito syrichta. Next base: position 30,917 of record NW_007233075.1, read on the forward strand.
ATTGGATGGAGTAGGGGAGGATGGAGCTGGAGTGCCTCATGGTGATGGGCATATTACACACTCAAGAAGGCCTCAGGACCCAGCAACCTTTATAGTCAAAAGAGAGAAATAAGGTCTTCTCCAGAGCCCTCAGCAGGAGTGTGTCCTACATCATCCTGAGTAAAGACCTCTTACCTCCAAGGCCATCAGGGAATACATCTCTGTTTTTTAAGGCACTCAGCCTGTGTGGTCTGTGATGGCATCCCTAGGAAACAACTCCATCAACTATATTTTTAGGATATCTGGCAGCACACAACAATGGCTTCCTGCAAGTTTGCTGACAACCCACCACCCTCACATAGGGGTCATCCTGGTGTTTGTGACCACCATCAGTTCCAAACAGTTGGATCCAATTCACTCTGATTGGCTGGTCCTCTGTCCCAGTTCATGGAGGATTTTTAACATCATTCCTGCCTGTAAGGAAAGCTATCAGCTCTGCAGCACTCTCATTGTTGATTACTTCATTAAGATTATGCATTTGTAGAGGGAATTATTGTTTTAAATTCCAGCTTACACTATCCAACCACAAAGCACAGCCTGTAATGGTCCCCACCACTGAAATCCTTGTATTTACACATTACTTTAATATTGTATTAAATCAAGAAGGATGGATGTAGTGACTGCTGTCATGGTCGCTGCAACTGTTTTACATCAAGCCCTCTCCCCTCTTTTGCTAGGACAGGAGACAATGTGCCCTTGTCTACCGTCAGTGTGGACATGGCCTCCCAGCTTCAGGGGTGGCACAGCAGCTCCACCTGGCCCATCAGTCCAGCTGGCCCATGAGACTTAGGAGACAAGTGACCTACAATTGGAGCCAATGAGACGCAACCTGGGATTGGGCTTAGGGGCTGGGGAAAGGTGGCTATGCTCCTTCCCTCTGGGCTTGAACTATATAAAACCCTGGAAGCCACCGTGTAATTAAGTGGGGCCTGTTTTCCAACAGAGGAAAGCAAGGCAATGAGATGCAGAGACCAAACTCTGGTTGCACTACTCACACCAACCATATCCGAAGCAAGGTCGACTGCAGATCTTTCAATTATATGGCCCCCGAAAAGTCCTTCTCTGCAAGTGACCAGGGGGTGCCACTTGCAACCAAAATCATCTTGCTACTAAATGACACATATTATGTTAAATAGTTTTAAAATAGAATATTTCTACTGTATTGTATTGTTACTGTCATTATGATAAACAATAGTTGATTGTATAAAAGATTTACCAAATACAGTCATGCATCAGTTAATAATGGGGATAGCATCTGAGAAATGTGTTGTTAGGCTGTTTTGTTGTTGTATGAACATCATAGAGTGTACTCACATAAACCCAGATGGTGTAGCCCAGTGGTTCTCAAACATTTTTGGCATCAAGGACTGGTTTTGTGGAAGACAATTTTTCCACAGATGGAAGTGGGAGAGTGGGGAGGGGGGATTATTAGGTATTAGATTCTTATAAGGAGTGTGCAACCTAGATCCCATGCAAGCACTGTTCACAATAGGATTCATGTTCTTATGAGAATCTAATGCTAATACTGCTGATCTTACAGAAGGTGGAACTCTACTCACCTGCTGCTCACCTCATGCTGTGTGGAATGAGAGTTGGGAACCCCTGGTGTAGCCTACTGCACACCTAGGCTATAAGGTGTAACCTACTGCTCCTAGGATACAAACCTATACAGCAAAAGACTGTACTGAACACTGTAGGCAACTGCAACACCATGGAAAGTATCTATATCTAAACACATCTGAACACAGAGAAGGTACAGTAAAAATATGATAGTATAATCTATGAGAACATCATATATGTGGTCCATTGTTGACCAAAGTGTAATTTTGCAGTATGTGACTGTACAATAAAACTATAATGGTATGCATTTGTGAGAAAAAGCATTTGCAGTCTGCAATTTCAAAATGATCTAGCCATAGAGATAAAAATCAAAACTCTTAGGATATTCAGAGAATAGTTAGAGCTAAACTATGTGTACTAAATATAACTCATCAAATGAGGGTAACTGCTCTGTTTTGTATTTTTCTATATCTGAGCACTGGCCACACAACCTCTTAAGGGATCATAAAATTAAATTTAGAAAAACTCTAATTACAATGCGCAATACATCTCCTTGGACATCTGAAGAGATGAGTCAAAGATTCCTGTGCACCTATGTTTTAAAATCTAAATAAATTATCTGGTCTCTTTTTCCAATGAGTTAAGACAAAGAGATATGTCATTTTCAATATTACTTATAATTTAAGAATTTTTTATTTCCATTGTAGGTAATTTCTAATACTATTCATCATTATCTATAGGGAGGTGCACAGGGCTTTTAACTCAGGCTATATTTGGTCATGGAGATCTTCTTTTTAGTATCAATCTCTTAACAGTCAAGATTAACCTTAAAAAATTAAATATAGAAAAAGGAGAGTTTTTAGCATTTTGATTTCCCTTCAAACATTTACGTCCACAGAAATAGGTCTTTCTCCAACATTTTTTAATTTACGCAGAAAAATATGTTTTGTTCTTCACTGCTGAAGATGGTCTCTGAGAGACCAGCGCGCGCGCGCGCGCACATACACACACACACACACACACACACAAACACACACACGTGAGGCCCACCGCCTATGTTAGCCCTGCAGCCACCTAGCCTGACAACGTCAGCACAAACCTCCCCCTGGCAACAGCATCTTCCTGACTGCTCCAGTCAACAATCCTCTCCAGCCTCCCTGCATGTTCTTGTACTCGCCATAGCTTATACCATAACATATAACTTTTCTTTAATATTTTAATATGCATTAGTTTTATTTCCCCCAATAGATCACAAGGCCCAGGACCCATCCCCTAAGGTAACCCCTGGGCCAGAACTGGTACTGGTTTATGGCCTATAAGGAACTGGCTGCACAGCAGGAGGTGAGCCGCAGGCAGCAAGCAAAGCTTCATCTGTGTTTACAACCATTCCCCATCGCTGGCATGACCGCCTGAGCTCTGCCTCCTGTCAGATCAGCACTGAAAAGCCTGCTTCCATTCACAACATTCTATCTTTGTGAAGCAGGGTTTTCTGCAGTGACAGTAACCAAAACAAGATTATGGAGTAGACTGGACATAAGCAACACACTTCTGATATCACTGTCTTCCATCACCCCCAAATGGGACTGTCTAGTTGCAAGAAAACAAGCTCAGGACCCCACTGATTCTGCATTATGGTGAGCTGTATAATTATTTTATTATGTAGCACAGTGTAATAATAATAATAATAGGAACAAAGTGTGCAATATACTTAATGTGCTTGAATCATCCCGAAACTACCCTCCTCACCAATCCGTGGAAAAATTGTCTTCCATGAAACTGATCCCTGACACCAAAAAGGTTGGGACTGCTGCCCTAAGGGATGCCAGGGTCTTAACTACAGAATCCAGACTGCCATTCTTCATAAAACCTGATCCAGATAGAATCAGAAAGCATCCTGGAGAAGTATGGGAAGACTAAGAACAAAGAGAAACTTACAATTCAACCCCCTCGTCTTAGAGACGAGATGCGTCTCACAACCAATCAGTTAGAGGCAGAGCAGGAAGTGGAAAGCAGACCCTTTGGCCCGAGCATTCTCTCTAGTACACTAAGCAAATTCTGCCAGAGATCAGAAGCACAGTGGTAGCGTGTGTTGGCTCCCGTGGACAGGTGCAGACCAGCACTCCGCATTTTGAGTAAGAAGCTCATGCCTGTCAAGTGTAGTCTGGGGACCAGCAGCCGTAGCCTTCCCTGGGAGCTTTCTAGATGTACAGAAGCTCAAGCCCACCCCAGATTTCCTGAACCTGTATTTAAAACAGGATCCCTGGGCAACTCGAATGCACATTCAGAAGCACAAGGCACAGACTCCAATACCTGACTCAAAAGGATTGCAAACTGACTGCAGCAAGTGGTTCTCCATCTCACACTAGTCAGAATGGCCATTATTAAAAAGTCAAGAAACAACAGATGTTGGAGAGGTTACAGACAAAACTGAATGGTCATGTACTGCTGGTGGAAATATAAGCTAGTCCAGCCTCTGTGCAGAGAACTTTGGAGAATTCTCAGATAACTAAAAACAGAATTACCATTCAACCCAGCAATCCCACCAATGGGTATCTACTCAAAGGAACATAAATCATTCTACTAAAAAGACACCTGCACTCATATGTTCATCACAGCTCTAGCCATGGTAGCAAACTCATAGAACCAACCTATCAACAGTGGACTGGATAAGGGTGATGTGTTACATACACACCACGGAATACTACACAGCCATAAACAAGAATAAAATCATGTCCTTTGCAGCAACGTGGATGCAACTGAAGGCCATTATTTCAAGCAAATGAACACAGAAACAAAAAAACAAACACCATTTGTCCTCACTTATAAGTGGGAGCTAAACACTGGGCATACACAGGCATGAGGATGGGAACAACAGACACTGGGGACTCCTAAAGCAGGGAGGAAGGGGGCAGGGGTTGAAAACCACCTATCGGGCACCATACACACTATTTGAGTGACAGGCTTAATAGAGGCCCAAACCTCATCATCACTCGACACACCCATGTACCTCCTGAATCTACATTTTTTAAAAAAGGAAAAACAGTGCTTCTTAATTCTAGCCCCACATTAGAATCAACTGCGAAGTTTTCAAAATGCTGTTGCTGGGGTCTTACCTCAGACCAATCAAATCAGAATCTCCCTAGCAAAGTCTTGGCAGCAGCCAGGGTTGAGGACCACTGCACAAAGTTCACTGAAGCCCCCTTCTGAATCAGTGAGGAACAGAGTCAACCAAGGAACATGCAGTTGCCTCAGAGAAGACCAAACAACTCAAGACCTTCAAGGATATCACAGCCAGCCTGTATCTCCAGATGCTAAAATCACCTCTGCTGATGCTCATCTTGGAGCCACAGCCAGGCAGGGACTGTCTTTTAGGTGGTCTTCACTACTCCACAAGCCCTACTTGCTGCCAGTTCACCCAGACTTGGCCTGGTCCTCTGTAACTGCCATAATCTTGTAACTTAAAACTGTTCCGCATCCAACTACACTTCAGCTGCCAGGACTCCTGCTGCCCATCCGCCACAAGGCAGGTTGCCTCATTCTGTTGCTACAGAAGAGAAATTAACAGGAAATGTCCAGCTGTTACAACCCAGACACCACTAACAAAAAACAGAACACTTCCTCACAGCCAAAACTCTATTTCCAAATAGAATGTGTTTTACCTTATGCCAAAATAAGGAATAAAGATTTAAACCAAAACAAAAGTAAATGTGCTAGATGAAAATATTAGAGAATATATATAATATATGCCTTTTAAAATATGATTTTAAAACCTAGAAATCATAGAAGACTGATAAATTCTACTGCATGTAAACAAGTTCTTTTTTTTTTTTTTTTGAGTTGGAGTCTCACTCTGTCGCCCCGACTAGAGTGCAGTGGCTGCTTCCAGCCACCGCAGCCTCGACCTGCTGGGCTCCGTTGATCCTTCCGCCTCAACCTTCCAAGTAGCTGGAACTACAGGCGCGCGCTACCACGCCCAGCTCATTTTTGATTTATTGTAGAGATGAGGTCTCGCCAAGTTGCCCAGGCGGGTCTCGAACCCGCAGGCTCAGGCAATCCACTCACCTCAGCCTCCCAAAGGCGCGGGATTATAGGCTGAGCCACCGAGCCCAGCTTGTAAACAAGTTCTTAACATCATAAAGTCAAAATACACATATCAAAATGCGAAAAAGATTTTTAATTCATATCATAGAAAATAACTAATTTCTCTAAAACATAAATAGTTCCAGCAAATCAGAAAGAAAAAGACCGACAGCCTAATAGGAAAATTAGCAAAGTATATACAGATGGTTCACTAAAGAGGAAATGCACATGGATAAGAATATGTTCAATGTTAGCCATAAGAAAAACACAAATAATAAACTATGTGATAATATTTTTTACCTATCAGATTGGCACAGCTCAAAAAGTATGAAATACACTGTGCAGACAAAGATGTGGGTGAATCAGGCAGGCATCTTCATACAATGCCAGGGGTAGCAGAGTTTAAATTAGCAAAACATCCCAGAAGAGCAAGTTGGCAACAACTATCAAAATTTAAAATGCACAAACCTTGGCCCCAGAAATGTTACCTACAAGAAATTGCCTTACAGATGTAGTCACAAACCGGGTTCGGTGGTTCAGCCTGTAATCCCGCGCCTTTGGGAGGCTGAGGTGAGTGGACTGTCTGAGCCCGCGGGTTCGACACCCACCTGGGCAGCAAGACCTCATCTCTACAATAAATAAAAAAAATCAGCTGGGCGTGGTTGCGCATGCCTGTAATTCCGGCTACTTGGAAGGCTGAGGTGGAAGGATCGCTGGAGCCCAGCAGGTCGAGGCTGCGGTGGCCGGGAACAGCCACTGCACTCCAGTCTGGGCGACAGAGTGAGACTCCAGCTCAAAAAAAACCCAAAAAACAAAACAGATGTAGTCACATATGTAGGAAATAAAATTCACACAGTGATATTGCAGTAATGGTATAAGATTGGAAACAACCTAAATGCCCATCATGAGGACTGGTTAAGTAAGTCAGGGCACACCCAAACAATGGAATGCTACACAGCCACAGATAATAATGAAGGAATTCTGTAAGCACTGAGTAATGACCAAGATGAAGAATTAATTTCTAAAAAGTGCAGAACAGTATTTACATGGCTACAATTCCATTGGTTAAAGGTACATGCACCACTTAGGTGAACTGAAGGAGTCCACAAAGACACCCAGGACCCTGGCTACAGTGAGAACCCTGAGAGCCTAGGTAAGGAGAGCAGGTTTAGAAAGGAGACTCACTTTTGAATGTAGAAACCCTTTTGTGTCTATAAACAAACAACTCTTCATTTTAAACAAATGACTCTTTCCCCTTGCACATCTGCCTCCAGGCCATCACACAGCCACAGCAGGTTCCAGTTTTGCGCCTAGGCAGGAGATGTCCTGTAGGCCTCATGGAGCCCCAGAGACAAGCACGCATCCTGGTGTGGTGCCAACAGCATCTTGGATGGAGATCTAAGGCTTCCTGACAGAGCATGTTCGGGTCTGCCTTATGACAAGCTTTCAGGGCGCCTGCCACCCAGTGAGCTATGTCTCGCCTGCTGGAATCCAGCTACCCACATAATTACGGGGCTTCTGTTGCTGAATTTCAACAAGCTTTTAATGATCTTCTCTAGAAAAATCTAAAAGAAAATGTGTGGTGATACAAGGGACTCAGTTCTACCTCGGCCTTTGACTCAAGTTACCTGCCCAGAGTGATCAGTTCTCCGCAAGGCTACAGGAAGGAAGGCAACAAAAGCTGCTGAGTCACTGCCAGCACTGACCAAACAATACCTTCAAGGTCTGTGGAGCCCCAAGGAATAGGCCAAGCCTGAGTCACAGAACTCAGTGATTGTCCTTTGTTGCTGTAGAAGATCAAGTCAACAGGACCAGTAGCTGCCCAAAATGGATGAACAGGTCAGATGTTAAACTAGCATCTGTCCATTGTTTAAAAATCCAAAGTTAAGTCATTCAGGCAAGTAATTGTCAGAATGCAGATAATCCAGACACGGTTCTGAGAACATTAACATTCTCCTCCTTGCCCAGTTCCAGCAGCCTGGTCCCCACTTCTGACAGTGTCGTGTGTGTCCCAAGCACACGTGTGGATGCTGGTCAAGGCGGACACTGAGGCCTCCAATGATGTCAGATTCAAAGGCAAGTTCATGTAGAGTGACCAAATTCAGTCAAAGTTGTTCACAGGAAACTTCTGGGCTCTGGCTCATTCAGACAAAAACTGAAGAAACCAGAAACTCAAACATGAAAGAAAATAAAGATATATCTCATCTTTGAAAAAGAATTTTGTATGTCTCTAACTTCCCCCAGTCTGTAGTATTTTGGGGTTTATCAAATATGGCACAATCATTAATTAAACAATTCACACACACCTCAGAATTTTCAAGGGGAAAGAGTAGTAGCTACACCTCAGATACTAAGATCCACAGAGGAGGCTGGGCCTGTCCCGGGAAAGAATGAAACCTTCTGGATGTGTTGAGCCCGAGAGGCTGGCATCCCTGCTTCCCCATCTGCACCATAGAACCCATACTCTTGTTTTTATTTTGTGACCTAACTTACAAATTCCTACTGAACACATTTGTTCACTAGCTGGGAATTAAACCACACGAAAACACTGTGACCACTGATCCTTGACTGGAGGGTCTCTGCCTCTTCCCAGTTCACAGAGTGTCCTTAGTGTGGTCATGTTTGAAACTAAAAGAGAATTTGTAGGGTTTTGGCTTGAAATGGTCTCTGTCAGCAGCAGTGTGGCAGGGGATTATACCACCTGCTGGTATCATCAAAGCATAGGGGACTAAAATGTAGTTGTGCAACAGAATCTAAATATTACAAAACTTGATGATATAAAAATAATAATATAATTAATCAAAAAATTAGAAGGAAGAACAAGAAGGAAGGTGGGAGGTAGAATTCATACACTAAATTCATCAACTATCGTAGCAGGAATCAAATTATTATTCAAAGATGAGAAATTAGGAGGTAGAAATATATCATTGAAAGTGATGTGGGTCACCATGAGACTAAATAAGGGATTACTCATGATCAACAGCAATTCCATTAAAAAAGTTAAAATCAATCATACCATGGAATACCACACAGCCATTAGAAAAAAGCAGACAATTCTGCACATGCTCACAAAGAAAGGTGACAGTGATGTAATGCTGGTGGAAAAAACAAGTTCTAGAACAACGATGATTTATGTAAATAAATATATCAATGTGTGCATAGAAAGCAAACTACAGAATTGGGTCAGAGAAGAGGCAAGGAAAGGTTTTCACCTTTACTTTATCCATCTGTTTATTATTAAAGTTTTTACAATGAAATCATGCATTATTTTTCCTCATAAAAATTAAAATAAAATAAAGATCCAACCCTTGAAAGAACAAGTAACAGTGCACCAGGGAGAGCACAGGTGTGTGCACTCATGCGTTTCCCAGCTGCCCATCACACGTACGTTCTAGAGTATTGTTACCTCCTAAAGGAAGCTCATCTCTGACCCTCCTGGGAGCCAGCACACAGAAGCCCATTCCAAACTCACCGCTGCGTCCTCTGCGCTCTCAGGAGATGTCCGCACAGTGCTGGCTTCACCACTCATGTTTCTTTTCCCACTTTCATTTTTTAATAATATTTTGTGTTCAGGTCCTCCAACCTGCCCATTTCGAGTTTCCAGTGTTTAGCCCAAGGGCGTGGGATCTCTGTGCACCTCACACTTTTTATTATAGTATATTGAGTGATTCACCCTGGTTCCTGGGGCAGCCCTGCTTACTTGTGCCCCAGAATAGCCATCACATGTCCTGACGGACTGAGGGGCACAAGCATGCTGCAGAAAGTTGATTATTTTCTCCTTCTTTGTTCTTGCTTCCAATTTTGGTTTGTGGCACTCTTACCATATTTTGTGTTTGCTCTCACTGAAACGTTCTCAAAAGGTTTAGTTTTGCTTTTTCAATACTACAGATATAAGAAGAAGAAAACACACAGATGATCTAAGATCTGACCTTCCTCATCTTGATTTCTACACTTGAAGTTACTCCAAATCTTATTCCTTTCATAAATAAATCATTGCTTTTTAAACTTTGGGCTGTTATAAGAAAGTTACACAATAGAATTAAGAGATTTAAGTAATAATTTTGCACTTGATTAAATTGAAACTAATTTGATTGCACTGATGGTGGACAATGATCAGGGCACCAGTTGTCACTTCCGTCTTTAAGCACGGGTCTTGCCAAGCACTGGGAATCAAACACTGACGTGCCAGTTGTAGTGCAATGAAAGGGCAGAATAGCTGGGCTGGGTGGCTCAGCCTGTTATCCTGTGCCTTGGGGAGGCTGAGGTGAGTGGATTGCCTAAGCCTGCAGGTTCGAGACCCGCCTGGGTGGCGAGACCTCATCTCTACAATAAATTTAAAAAATCAGCCGGGCATGGTTGCGCATGCCTGTAATTCCAGCTACTTGGAAGGCTGAGGCGGAAGGATCGCCGGAGCCCAGCAGGTCGAGGCTGCGGTGGCCAGGAGTGACCACTGCACTCCAGTCTGGGCGACAGAGTGAGACTCCAACTCAAAAAAAAAAAAAAAAGAAAGAAAGGGAAGCGCAGAAGCCTTTCACTCTTCTGGACAAGACCCTGCTGGAGGTGGGCAGATCGGGCAGGTGGAAAGCCCCCAAAGATGGCTGTACCAAGATCACAAACTGGTGGCTCCCAACAACTGAAGTTGATTCTCTCCCAGTTCTGGAGCCGAGACTTCTGGGGTCAGGGCTGGCAGGGCTGCACTCTCCCTCGAGGCCCCAGCAGAGCCCTTTCTTGCCTCCTCCTAATCTCTGGCTGCCCAGTCTCCACATACCACTCATCTCCACCTCTGTCCTCACATGGCCTGCACCCCTGTGTGTCCAAATTTGCCCAGGATAGCAGCTGAGGCACACAGCATCACAGCACAGCCTCAGGAGCAGGTCCAGCCTGAGCACACCAGACCAGGGTCCCAGAGCAACTGCCAGAGACCCCAAGGGCTATGGCCAAGAATGAGGTCATGGTCCTGATGGCTCTTAGAGGCCTGTAAGGGGGTGCCATCACTGCTCTCATACACAGGCCTGGGTCGTGTGAGGCGGAAGACTTGACCAAGATCATTCTCTTCGGAAGACTTGACTAAGGTCATCCTCACTATGTACACCTGGATCAATACCAGATACATGACAAACTCACACATTGGGGGAGAGGGCAAGGAGGGTGGACTAGGAAGGAGAGAGGGAGGACATGACCCACTCAGCCTTTTTCATTAATGTAACCCAAGTTTCCTGATATCATTCCCAGAGGGAGCCATAATCTTTGCTCTGATGGTCATTTCCACTCCAGTTCTGCATGCTGAGGGTTCCTTCACTGAGGTCTCTCTTTCTGTAGTATCTAGCAGAACTCTTGCTCCCTGCAGCCAGACATCCGCAAGTCTCGGGAAAAAGAGGAACTTGTCACCTCTCACAGAAGGTCAGCATGATACCCCACAGGAGGAGAGATACTGCTTCAGCCCAGCTGGTCCACAGCCCTGGGGTCTCCTTCAGTCCAGCCTGGGCCCACAGCCCTGGGGTCTCCCTCAGTCCAGCCTGGGCCCACAGCCCTGGGGTCTCCCTCAGCCTGGCCTGGCCCATAGCCCTGTGATCTCTCTCAGCCTAGCCCAGCCCACAGCCCCGGGGTCTCCCTCAGCCCAGTCTGGCCCACAGTCCCGGGGTCTCTCCCACCCGGGCCAGGGATCTCTTTCAGCCCAGCCCGGCCCACAGCCTTGAGACCTTTCTCCAGTGTCTCCTCTCCATCATGCCCGTGTGTTCATCATAGCCTCCAGGCTGCATTCCTAGTGCTAGGGTGGGAGACAGGCCAACTGAACTGAGGACCTTATGTCTAACGTCTTACCCTAAAATCTATCTTTATTAAATGTACATTTCACATAAATGGAATGTCCTGGTATCCTGAAAACATCTGTGTATTCTTCTAAGTTACCCTCCCACATCAAACAACTAGAAAACCAAACCAAAAAGAAAGAAGAAGAAATGGGGTTTCCAGATACTGGACAGAGACAATGGCAGGGCAGGGATTTTGAAGAGAAGGGAAATAAGCAAGGTGACCCCGACAGTGTTCTAGCTCCTGCCTGGAGAAAGTTTCTACATCACAGCACAGGGATGGGGAATCCAAACAGGGCCCCCAGAATCACTGAGTTGAGCAAACAAACTCTAGAGTTTGGGGAAATAAAGTGAAAAGAATCAGCCAGGCACAGTGACTCATGCCTGTAATCACAGCACTTTGGGTGGCTAAGGTGGGAGAATCACTTGAGGCCAGGAATTCAAGACCAGTCTGGCAACATAGCAAGACCCAGTCTCAAAAAAAAAAAAACAAAGCTGGGTGTAGGTGCACCCTGTAGTCCCTCAGGAGGCTGAGGCAGGGGGATCACTTGAGCCCAAGAGGTTGAGGCTGCAGAGAGCTATGATTGAGCGAAAGTACTCCAGCCTGGGCAACAGAATGAAGACCCTGTCACTTACAAAAGGAAAAACAAAAGTGACAAGATTCTGTAGGGCAGAGTACAAGAGAGGAACTGAGGTGAGAATTCTGAAGACCCTCAGAGGAGCACTTTTGCATCTCCAACTCAGCAGAAACCTGCACTTGCACGTGAGCAAACATGAAAAATGAAAAGGACAGAACAATGCACAGAACCCACAGAGGGCCAGCAGAAGCTCACTTTCCCATGGCGAGCAGAAAGATGCAAGGATACACACAGCGGGGAGCAGTGTCCTCAGGCAAGAGCCTAGAGTGGCCTCAAAGCTGCCCAGACCCGACCCAACAGTCCACCCTTAGGAGAATCCAACTGACTCCAGGACCTCAACTGCATCACAGAAAGAGCCCCAAAGTCTTCAAAGGGAAAAGCAATCCAGCATGCACAATGTCTGGCTTCCAATAAAAAATTAGCAGGCCTAGACAGGCTCGGTGGCTCAGCCTGTAATACCACGCCTGAGGTGAGTGGATTGCCTTCGCCCGCGGGTTCGAGACCAGCCTGGGCAGCGAGACCTCACCTCTACAATAAAATCAAAAAATCAGCTGGGCATGGTAGCGCATGCCTGTAATTCCGGCTACTCGGAAGGCTGAGGTGGAAGGATCGGCGGAGCCCAGCAGGTCGAGGCTGAGGTGGCCGGGAGCGGCCACTGCACTACAGTCTGAGCGACCGAGTGAGACTCCAACTCAAAAAAAAAAAAAAAAAAAAAATTAGCAGGCCTGCAAGAAACATGCCAATATGACTGAAACCAGAAGGAACATCAGTCAATAGGTAGGGTCCCAGAAACATGCAGATCACAGAGTCAGAGACCAAGACGTGAAAACAGTGTCATAAGTATACACATTCCAGAAAGTAGAAGAAAACATGACAACAATGGGCAGGAAAATAGAAGATGCTAATTAAACTTCTAGAGACAGAAAATACAATAGCGGAAGTAAAAAATACACTAGATAGAATTAGGAGCAGATTAGAAACTGCAGACGGAAAGCTTAGTGAGCTCAGCAGCAGGAACTCCCTGAAATGAAACACAGAGAAAACATACAGAAAAAGTAGAGAGAGAACAATGGGCTGAGACACCAAGTGGCCTCAAAACCATGTGACTGGAGTCCTAAGAACCACATTGTATTTAACCCAACTATACATATCAAGGATTTTGGAGCTAATTAACCTATGAGTAATTCAGTTTTATTTTTACTTTTCTAATAAGTATAGTAAAAACAAAAGTATTTTACTAATATATGACTAGGCCTATTTTTGTAGTTTCTTTGTAGGAGTCTTTCTTATTAATCTTGAGCATTTGAAGCATTATTTCCCAAGCACACTAAGGTCTCTCACACTTGAAATACCCCAGTGCCTGCTCCCAATTTTTAGGTACCACTGTTTTGACAAGAAGTAAATATGTGACAAATATCTCAAAAATACACTTCTTTTATATAAATTCTAAATTGATTCATCCAAAAATACTGAATGCTTGCTACATTTTTTTTGTACTAGTGAATAAGACACATAAAGAGAGCAAGACACATAGCTTCTGCCCTGACAGATTATATTCTGAAATGGGAAAAAGAAAATAAATACATAAACTATAAACTATACCACTGAATTTTAGGCAGTAATAACTTTTACAATGAAAACAAACAAAAACAAAAAAGAGTCTCTTCCCTCGTAGAATATGAGAAAAATGAAGGAAGACAGATAATAAATTAAAGGAAAAATTAAATAATATTATGCCCCAGTGATAAGTGCACTGAAGATTAAAATAGCAAGGATAGCTATTGGACAGGTATGGGGAAAAGTTTTTTTATACAAATAATCAGAGAAAACCTCTCGTAGGTATTAACATATGACTAAAATGAAGATTTCTAAACGAAGTAAAGATGCAAGCAACACAACAATCTTAGGGAAAGGCATTCTGGATATAGAGAACAGTTCTGCAAAGGTCCTGGGACAGCAATGAGTTTGGTGCATGTGAAGAACAGTAAAATGGTCAACAGAGCAGATCATGTAGGGACTTGTTGGCCGTGACCAGGGGTTTATATGTTTATTCATCCTATTCTAAGGGTATATGCTCAAAATATTCTGAAGTAGTGTACTTGGTCATAAAACACTTAATGCTTTTTCTTCAAGTAAAATCACAGTGAAAAAAAAATCTGCAATTTAATCACACAAAGACAAGCCCTATTAAATTGCAAAGTATTTTTTCTAGTGCATTGTTTATGCATAGCAATTGTTTAAACTTGGTCTTAATCATATCATAAATACAACTTTGTAATATTTTCTCAAATAAGACTCTATGTCATAAGAACTTTCTGTGCTATAGACTTTGTGGCTGTCATTTTTAATGGCATATAAAACTGCATATGGATGGTTATACCAGTTCACAATAAGTACATGCACTAGGTCAGGCTCAGTGGCTCACGCCTGTAATCCTAGCACTTAAGGAGGCTGAGGTGAGATGATTGTGCCTGGGCCCAGGAGTTCAAGATGAGCCTGGACAACATGGTGAGACTGCGTCTCTACAATAAATTAAAAAATAAACTGGGCATGGTGGTGTGCACCTGTAGTCCCAGATACTAGGAAGGCTGAGGTAGAAGGATTGCCTTATTTGGTCCAGGCTGTGGAAGATGTGATGGTGCCACTGTACTCCAGCTTGGGCAACAGAGTGAGACTCCAACTCAAAAAGAAGGAGAAGAAGAAGTAGAAGAAGAGAAGGAGGAAGAAGAAGGGGAGGAGAGGGGGAAGAGGAGGAGGAGGAAGAGGAAGAAGAGGAGGAGGAAGAAGAGGAGGAAGAGGAGGAGGAAGAGGAGGAGGAAGAGGAGGAGGAAGAGGAGGAGGAAGAGGAGGAGGAAGAGGAGGAGGAAGAGAAGAGGAGGAGGAAGAAGAAGAAGAAGAAGAAGAACAAGAAGAACAAGAAGAACAAGAAGAAGAACAAGAACAAGAAGAACAAGAAGAACAAGAAGAAGAAGAAGCCGCTGCCCCAGCACTATTGTTAAAAATTATATTCCAGGTTTCCACAAATAATGTGTTTCCTTGCAAACAGTTTTTCCCTGAAAATTCAAGCAGTACAATCTTTGTAGTGTTTAACATTTCTAATATAAGTATATTGCCAAATCATTTCAAGACCCACTTCTCAGTGCTACCACTGACATATGAGGACGTGTGTTTCCTTGCCAGGCCGAGTCTGGTTTCTCCATCCAGGTTGTTTCATGAATCTATTCTAACTTGATGTGTAAAAAGCTGTATTTCAATATTGCCTTTATGTTGTGTTTCTTTTATCAATATCTGCAGCAGATTAAAGATGGCAGCAAGCTCTGTGACACTCGTCCCATCAGGAGGCAGATTTGTTCCCCTCCCTATGGACGTGGGTTGGCCTGTGACTGCTTCAACTTTAAAATACAGGGGAAGTAACCCTCCACTGGTTCCAGGCCTAGTCTGAAAGAGGACCGGGCACTTCTGCTTGGCCTCTGAGCCTTGAGCAGCTATGTAAGAAGTACAGTGACCTGCTGGAGAAAGCACATGAAGAGGCCCTGTAAGACCCTAGTCACCCTCAACAGCTGTCCTGCCAAGCACCCAGCATGTTAATGAAACTTCCTAGGCCCCACAATCAGTCCAGCTGCCAAGTGACCACCACCAAGTGACTTCTCATAACACTAGAGTAGAAGAACTGCCCAGCCAAGCCCTGGCTAAAGTCCTGACCCATAAAATCATGAGATAGAATAAATTTAATGGTTGTTTCCAGGGCTCATTTGGGATAGTTTGTCACAAAGCAAAACATATCTGGAACATGAATCATACATTCTTTTCTGTGAATTATCTGCTATGCAACACACTCATGTATCTGCTGGGGTGTTCATGTTTTTTAATAATATATTTGGGTATCTATAAAATAAATATACTTGTCTTTATCTTTCATGCTTTTTAGTACGTTTCCTAATAAGTATTTACCTTTTCATTTTGATCATAGTTTAATTACAAATATTTTTAATGTTTTTAGTATTTCATTTCTAAGTTTAAGAAAGTCTTCTTCGCCAGGCGTGGTGGCTCAAGCCTATAATCCCAGCACTTTGGGGGCAGAGGTGAGAGGATTGCCTGATCTCAGGGGTTTGAGATCAGCCTGAGCAACATGGCAAGACCTCGTCTCTACAATAAATAAAATTAGCCAGGCGTGGTGGCACATGCCTGTGGTTCTAGCTACTTGGAAGGCTGAAGCAGAAAGATCACCTGAACCCAGCAGGTTGAGGCCGCAGTGGCCATGAGTGTGCCATTCCAGCCTGGACAACAGAGTAAGACTCCAACTCAAAAAATAAATAAATAAATAAAGTCTTCTTCAAAGATGATAATATTAATTTCTATTTTCTTATTGTATTTATGCAATTTACAATATTCTGTATAAATGGATTAACCTTTAATTAACCTTTAATCCATTTTGAATGAATTTTGTTTATAGTTTATCAGAGGAAAATTCTTATTGATAATTCCAAGTTCTCGCTTCTTAGTACCCTACATCTTCCCTAGTTTTGTGAGAAAGCAGAGATAAAGTAGATAGTTCATGGAATGAATGATATTGCTAATTTATGTAACATTCCATTCCTAATTACAAAGAAATAAATCCACTTTTCTAAGTATGACTGACTTTCTCCAAATCCTAGAATGGTGCTTATTTTCTGGAAATTAAAATAAAAGACATCTTAGAAAAATTGGAGGGGACGAGAGTATCCCTCATCATAATTGAAATAAAAAACTAAAAGTTCAAACACATATTTTAACATGGCATGAGGATCTAGTTAAAACATCGGACAACTTTACATGAAAGACCTAGATTTCCACAGCTTTGGGGTTCAGTGTGGCAGCAACATATGACCAATGGGCAAGGGAAACTGATAGATAAATGCTTCCTTCTTTCATCTCATGAATGAACGGCCTTATTTCCTAAGTCTCCTCAGAATTTTCTGGAATAATTCAGAAGGCACAAGCAGGAGCTCAACAACACATCTTCATAGTGACTCTTTCCATTCTGTATTCTCATTTCATACGATTACTTTTCAAAATAAACACCTTCACACAAACCTCTATCTCAGGCTCTAGAGGAGATGCAGGCTAAGATACTCTACATCCCAAAAATAAATCTCTGTTTCTGCTTAGCTTAGCCAGAATCCATTGCTTTGGCAACCAAAACTAACTTTACCATATGTCTCGAGACTACAAAGAAAGATTTAAAGAATGAGAGCAATGCAGCCAAAAACCTTAAGTGAGATAATATCAAATTGAATCTAGAAGCATACAGATGCATAATGCATCATTACCAAGTAAGATTTATAACAGAAATATAAGGATGGTTCAACATTAGGAAAATCTATCAATGTAATCATTGCGTTAATAAATATGATACACTGATGTATGTTGGAAAAACATTCAATAAAATTCAACACTTAATCTCAATTTTTTAAAGAAACTCTGACAAAAAACCCACAATTCCAAGATATTTCTTTTAGTTTGATGAAGCAAATCTAATAAAAATAGCAAATATATTTGATGATTAAATATTATAAACATTTTCACTAAAGCAAAGAAAAATAGAAAAATGCTCACAACACTGAGTACAATTGACCATTAGATATAAAGAGTAGTAAATATTATAAAAGAAAAGATAAGCCGGGCTCAGTGGCTAAGCCTATAATCCCGCGCCTTCGGGAGGCTGAGGTGAGTGGATTGCCTGAGCCCGCAGGTTCGAGACCCGCCTGGGCAGCGAGACCTCATCTCTACAATAAATCAAAAAATCAGCCGGGCATGGTAGCGCATGCCTGTAATTCCGGCTATTCGGAAGGCTGAGGCAGAAGGATTGCCGGAGTCCAGCAGGCGAGGCTGCGGTGGCCGGGAGCAGCCACTGCACTCCAGTCTGGGTGACTGAGTGAGACTCCAACTCCAAAAAAAAAAAGAAAAGATAAAACTGCAAGTGACTTAACTGCTTACCTAATAATCTAAGAGATGCAACTGAAAAAAGAATAGTTGAGAGAGTTTCAGAAAGTGGCCAGGAAAAGATCAACATATGAAAATCTATAACTTTCACAATCATAAATAATCAAGTAAAATCATAAAGGTGAAATACACTATTTCCAGTATGAACAAAAGTTGTCAAGTATCGAGAAAAATACCAATCATAATATCAGGAAAACTGTACAACTTTACTATAAAACACGAAAAAAATTCTAACAAGAGTTTTATGAAATTTATAAAGTGATTCTAAAATTGATCTGCAAAAAAAAAAAAAAAA
The DNA here is from genome assembly GCF_000164805.1 of Carlito syrichta. Lineage (NCBI taxonomy): Eukaryota > Metazoa > Chordata > Mammalia > Primates > Tarsiidae > Carlito > Carlito syrichta. Next base: position 49,318 of record NW_007233075.1, read on the forward strand.
ATGCCCAGGGATAAACTTAATTTTTTAAAAAATGTATAGAGGCCAAGCATGGTGGCTTACACCTATCATCCCAGCACTTTGGGAGGCCGCGGTGAGAGAATTGCCTGAGCCCACGGATTTGAGATCAGCCTGGGCAACTTTGCGAGACCTCATCTCTACAGTAAATCAAAAATTTAGCCAGGCATGGTGGCGTGTGCCTGTTGTTCCAGTTACTTGGAAGGCTGATGTGGAGGGATCGTCTGAGCCCAGTAGGTCAAGGCTGCTGTGTCCGTGAGTGTGCCACTCCACTCCAGCCTGGGTGATAGAGTGAGACTCCAACTCAATTAAAAAAAAAAAATGAATGGTAGGACAAATCAGATATCAAAGTCAACTAAAGAGCACTAGTAATAATTAAAGCATGTTATTGTGACAGAGAAGAAAATAGATCAGGGCAGTAGAATACAGAGTCTAGAAAATAGACCCACTTGTATGTCTGAATTTAACATGTGATACTTTGGGAGTTCTGGATCAGAGATAGAAGAAGGATGGGTCAGTAATCAACACGAAGTCAACCAGCTCACCATTAACACGAAGTCAACCAGCTCATGACCACATCACATGCTCTACCCAAAATAAATTCCAGAGGGATTAAAGCTCTAAATATAAAAAATAAAATAATAAGAATCTAGGGGAAGTACAAGGGAATATTTTCATAATTTGGAAGTTGGGAAAGAATTTTCTGAGCAAAACACCAACCCAAAGTCACAAAGCAAAAGACTGGCAGATGCATTAAAAATTTAAAACTTCCATATAACAAATGATTATATCTACAAAGTTAAAAAAGAAGTGACAGACTAGGAAAAAACATTTGCTGAACATATAGAAAATGAAGGCTTATAGTCATAATACATGTTACCCTTACAAATCAATATTTAAATATAACCCACAGTAAAACAAAGGACATAAACAAGAAAGCCCAGAAGATACACCAATAAGCATATGGAACACAACATCTGTAGTAATGAGGAAAATGCAGCTCCGAACAATATATTATTTTTTATCCTTTAGAATGAAAAAGTTGTTTAAATCAATGATATCTTATTTTCTAGCACATAGGAGAAAATGGACACACTTGTATATTCTGACAGCAGTATATATTGCACAGATTCTGGAAGGGACATGCTGTCTTTTTCTCATTAATTCATCAATAAACATTGAGCATCCATGTCACGCAATGTGCTAAGGCCTAGGAATCCAGCAGTGAGCAAAACAGACAGTCCTTGCCCTCACAGAGCTGGCATTCAGGAGAGCAGGGTGCAGATGGGGAAGATAAATGACAAACAACTAACTACACATGTAGAGCAGGTGGTCTCAAGTACAACAAAAATAATTAAGTTCAGGTACCGGGGTTTGGACATGCCAGTGCTGGAAGGATGCTATATTACGTAGGGCGGGCAGTGGAGTCTCGCTGACAATGTACCAGCCAGATCCGAAGGAAGGTAGCAGGTCACAGAGCTATCTAGGGGGAAGACATTAGACAGAGGGAACAAGCGGGTTCAGGGAACAGCAGTGTTATCAGTTCGGCTGCAGCAGAGTCAAGGAGCCAGAGAAGACAAAAAATAAAGACTAAGGGGAAAGGGGGCAGGACCACTTAAGACTGTGGATGCCAGGGTTAGAGCTTGGGTAAAGACTGAAAAAGGAAGTCATTGGAGGATTTTAGAGATAAGGATCATATGACTGACTCCCACTGTGGAAGGATCTCTCTGTCTGGAGACCAGAGTCCAAATGGGTATGAATTAGGAAGCCATATTCACAAGCCCCGGGAAATGACAACCTCACGTGCCAAGGCAGCACAGGGAGGGTGCCGAGAAGAGGCTGACTGGGTATGCTTTGAAGATAGAGCCCTTGGATTTACTGATGGACAAACATGGGATATAGGAAAGAGGGTCACCCAGGTCTTTATTGCGAGCAACTGGAAGCTAATCATTCCGAGACTGGGAAGTCTGGAGGACCAGGCTGGGGGCAGCCAGTAAAATGAGTTTACTTCACTGTGGCCACTAGACATTCAAAAGGAATGTCAATTAGGTTGCTAGATAAAAAAACCTGAAGTTCAGGGACATGACAGGCACTAAAAATAATCCAGGAATTACCAGTGTCTCTGCAGTAGTTACAGCCAAGGGACTGGGTAAGATCTCCTCCAGAGTGAGTATAACCGGGAGGAGAAGCTCAAAGATCGAGTTATGGGCACTCCAAGGTCTAGTGGCTGGAAGATGAGGAGGGACCAGCGGAGGAAGCCATGATGGAACAGCCCCTGAGGCAGGAGGACACCACAAAGCAGTGTCCCAGATGCCAAACCAGGAGTGTTTCCAGAAGGGAGGGAGAGCTGTGCCACATTTGCATGATCTGTGAAAACATAAAGCAAGCATCTCTCACTTAGCAATTCCATGTTAAACTATCTAGTCCAGAGAAATATTCATGCTCACATAAAACTACACTGCACGGGTGTTTATTAAGTATCATTTGGAAGAGCAAATGAAATGCCCATCAACAGGGAAAAGGCTAGGTTATGGTATATCTGAACAAGAGAATAAAATTCAACAACTTTTAAAAGCTAGCAGGAAAAGTTGCTGATATAGAAGGACTTCTGAAATATCAAATAAAAATAACCACTGAAAGAGTAATCAAATAGAATGGTTGATTCCAAGTACACAGAAAAGGAAAACATATATATGTGTATGTAACCCCAGAGCAGACAGGATAGTGTGGTGAGAGGAAGCTCACACTGCATCCAAAGTAGACTTCCTGGTGCATGAATGTGGCATGCCACTTGGGACAAGTTTCTAAACTTCTCTTGGCCTTCCCTTCCCTTTCTGTGAAATCCCTCAAAGGGCAGGTCTAAGGATCAGATGAATTAATATATCTAAAAGGTATGGACAGGCCCAGCACAGTGACTCCCCCCTGTCATCCCAGCACTTTGGGAGGCCAAGGCAGGAGGATTGCTTGAGCCCAAAATTTGGAGACCAGCCTGGACAACATAGCAAGACCTCACCTCTAGAAACAAATAAAAAAATTAGCCAGGCTTGGTGGTGGTACCTGTAGTCCCAACTAATCAGGAGGCTGAGGGAAGGATCACCTGAGCCCAGGAGGTCAAGACTGTGGTGAGCCAAGGGTGTGCCACTGCACTCCAGCCTGGGCAACAGAGTGAGATTGATTCCCAACTCAAAAAAATAAAATAAAATAAAGGTGAGGACAGTGTCTGGCACATGGTAGTCACCCATAAGTGCCAACCACTTACAATGTCTTAACAGTGTGTGTTATGATCTATAACGACTTAGCTAAGTGCATAGGAAGGTATATTGAAGCCTGCTCTCAGATTGTTCATATTAGTTGTCTCTGGAGAAAGGTGCAGGGTTAGGCGCAGGCAAACAGGCTGAAAGGGGCATTCAACCATTCAGCTGGATCAAAAGCCCTGTCCATCACCCGGTCCCCAGCCTCTCACACCTTCTGGGACAGACACACATGCCATCAGCCAGACAGTCTCATATTAACCACATCCTCCACAGGTCCTGCTCCTCATCTGAAACAGTATAGACTGAAGTCTTCTTGAGCTAAGCACAGGCACACACGGACATGAGGCCAGAGCAGCAGACATGGGGACTCGTGAGGGGGAGGCAAGAGTTGAAAACTGCCTACTGGGCATCATGCTCACAATCTGGGGACAGGTTCACCAGAAACCCACGTCTCTCCATCATGCAATATGCCCCCATAACACACCTGCACATGTCCCTCTGAATCTAACAACACTAAATAAAATACAAAAAAAAAAAAAAGGCAGTCCTCTCTCCTGGTGAAGGCAAACAGGGCTACGTGCCTAGTCCCAGGCCATGACGGCAGGCCCACGCGCGAGCCAGCATTCCAACAAACCCAGCCAGGGGGTGGTCCGGGTCCTGTCCTGCAGACCCAGGTGGAACAGTGAGGGTGGTGGAGGCACCACCACAAGGCTCCTGCAGAGAGGACTCTGCTGAAAGCCACAGGCCCAGGCGGCCCAGGGGCCCAGCACTTCCACCAGACTCAGCCTTCCCCAGGGCCTCCTCCTGCCACTGCCTCTTTCTTGTCCCCAGTCCCCCAGACCATCCCGGGTGCTTCTGCCTCTAATTACTATTTACTGCATTTGCATGTGCTTTTTCCTCATTATAATGTCATTAGCATGCGCGGGAGCCCGTTGCCAGGGCGACCAGGAGTAGGGAGGCAGGCACAGCCGGTCCTGGAAACGCAGCCTGCTCCGTCTAATTCCCACATGGCTTGGGCTCCCTCCACCTCTTGGTCATGGGAATGGAAATCTCCCACAGTGACCCCTGCTGTCCTGTCTGACGGCTTAGGGTCCTGGTGGCCATGTGTGTCACCCTGAACGCACTAGCTGCTGTTTCTCATACTAACCTGGATAAGTTCCTCCCAATACAGCAAATTTCCTTTGGCCAATACTGCCACTCAACACAATCCTCTCAATATCTAAGTCTTTTTTCCTCCAGATTAAATATCATCAGGGTCTTCAAGTTTGACATCATTTCTGGAATCCTTTTGCCTGCTCACTCCTGAAAGCTCTAAATGATGTGGCTGATTGACTTTAGACTCACACTTCAACAGCGCCCTGCCAATCCTCTCAAAAAATAAAAATAACACGTTAGTTTGACATGACTTCTTTTTAGTCAGCCTACAAAGGTATGTTTGTCAAATCTGGGTGTCAACAATAATAACGACAGTTTGTCAGGTGATCAAATTACGATTTAATTTTTTAAAAGTCACACAGGCAAAAATGAGATGATACTTAGCATGAATAAAAATAAATTCCTAAATTTAGGCTAAAAAAAAAAAAATCCAACTACACAAATCCTGGAGCTCTTGCTTCACAGAAATGCACGATTTTAAGACCTGGAGCCACAGATCATTCAAGTTCAGCAGGAGCGCATGTGCGACAGGCTGTCTATAGGGTTATTTAGAACTCAGCCTGCAAGTGACACTCTAGCAGGGTAAGGTAAGGGGAGCCAGGGTCACTCTCCCAGAACAGTTTTAAAAAAAACACACTAACGACCACCAAGTCTTCTGTTTTCTGGGATGGCCACCTTTTGCAATATGAGACGAGATGGATGGGCAGAGTCAGGAGCCAGCAGGACCCTAGCTTAAGCTGGAGGTGGCTGGCGGGCCTTTGACCTCTAGAAGGCTGTTGTCCAAGAAAAGCATTGTAAGGCAGACGTGTTCTCCATGCTGCCCACAGGGTAGGCAGGGGCTACCTGAAATGTGGTTAATGCAATGAAAGAATCACACATTGTTCCTATTTCACTCCATTTCCATTCACTTTGCACAGCCACATGTGGCTAGTGGCCACCACGTTCTACGGCACAGCTACCCAGGTCACAGGCTCAGTATCCTGCCACAACATTCCTCAGTCTTCCCACAGTCAAACCAGCTTGGTGGGTCCAGCACACCTGAGTCCTAGTCCAGGAGGAGACCCCAAAGTGGCACCAATAGTGGGCCGTACCCTACACAGAAGTCCAAGCTAGAATGTCTGTCTTGAGATCAGAGGTGGGAATTTAGAAGGAAACTGGTCGCTAGTGCCACAGGAGAATTGAGAAGCAGCAGAGTAGAGGGCCAAGTACACACTCTAAGGCCAAAAGGCCTGAGTTCACATCCCAGCTCTGCCACTGTAAGTGTGGCCTCAGTTTCCTCCTCTGTAAAATGGGAATGACACCAACCAGCGCCAAGATATATTCGGTTAATAAGCAACACATTCAGAAGAGTACAAAGTAATTGCTAATAAGTACTTTCTTCCAAAAAGTAGAAAATAGGTTTCAAGAGTGAACCTATTTTGACCAATCCCCATGAGTCAGTTATAAAGGAATAGGACCCTCTATTTCTCCTTCCAGGTCTTTTTTCTATGTAATTTAGAGGCCTCTGAATGGCTGTTGGCTCAGTCCAGTTCAGCCTGGTTCATCCCCTCCTGCTCCTATACATCCTGCTCCCACTCTACCCCTCCTCACCCTACCCCCTAGTCTTACTCTCCCCATGCCTCCATTCCCACTCCACCCTGCCCCCAACCCCCAGCCCCACTCTCC
>NW_007233075.1:55447-62712 GCF_000164805.1 Carlito syrichta
CTCACCCCCTTCTCCTGCCCCACCCTCTTGCCTACCCCTTCCCCCACCCTATCCTCACCCCACTCCTTCTGACCTCACCCTCACTTTATATCACAGTGGCCCTGCCCATCTCCTACATGCCCAGTTTGTAAGTTTATTTCCTAAAACGTTGCCCCTTCTTTTCTCTGAAATCTCTCAGTTGCTGAACTTGGGAGCTGTCTTGGTTGACATTCTCCATTCTGCCTTCATGGGTGTCATGTGACCAGTCCAGGGCTTCCTAAGCCTTTTCACATTGTGACACATATAAAAATTCATTTGAAGTATAACAAAGTCAGCTGGAGGGGATTTGGTGGTATTTAGATGAAACTTTGTGAAAAAAACCTTAAATACATTTTCTTTATATTGCATAACTATTACATTAAACTCTCATTCCTATCCTAGCCTCAGGCAACCACTAATCTACTTTCTGTCTTTCTAACAAATATTCATCGCTTTTCTACAAATGATGGAAACACCCTTCTCATCATTATCCAGAATTTGGATAATTCTCATTTAAATTGTACTTCAAAAATGCCATCTTCAGTAAATCAAATAGATCTAACTTTACTTTCATTGACAAATGTAAGGTGGAAATTTCTTACATATGAATAAATTGTGAGCATAATTGAAATCATACATTTCAAACCAATGATGTAGTTTTTCCCTAAGTGTACAAGACGTTGCTCAACTTGCCTTAATGATTATGCTATATTATCTCAGCAGTGACACAGGCTAAACACAACTGCATTTTTTTTTTGGTAGAGACAAAGTCTCATTATATTGCCCAGACTAGTCTTGAACACCTGAGCTCAAGTGATCCTCCCTCCTTGGCCTCCAAAAATGCTGGGAATATAGGTGTGAGCCACCACATCCAGCCAACATTGTATCATCTTCAACATTCACATTTCCAAGATCAAATTGTTGCCTTGAATCCGTAAATTTTATCAGTACATATGAATACCTCATCATGTGGTCCTGGCAATCTTCTATTAAATTCATTTATTCAGCTAATTTGAGCATTATTTCAAGTCAACTGACTACCTTTAAAAAAAAATCTTCAAACTAAAAATCGTTTTACCCAAAAATCCCAACTCTCCTGGCTCATAAACTTTTGGCATAGCCCTTCCCTGGGCACCTAGTGCCTGTTGGGTACAAAGGGCAGACTGTGTTTTCCAGGCCCAATTCCCAACCTAAAACCAGTCAGGGCCAAAAGCACCTCCTTGCCTTGGGTTCTGCTTAGACCCATCAATGTGGCACTCAAGATCAGGACGCTGCCACCATGCTTTCCTGCGAATCAATGTCATGTCTTCATGACGTGTTCCAGGTGAAGTCCTGAGGCCTTTTTGGCACCACCGTCCCACAGTATACAAGTCCTACCTGTTTCATCCCATCCTGGATACCTCACCCTCAGGCGCTGGCTCTGGTTCCCACAGCACTTCTCGGGAGGGAATCTGATGGCACAACATCTCTAGTGTGTGGGTCCAGTCCCCGGAATGAAACTAGCTTAATCATGACCTGGTTAGTGCTGTCTCCACCCCACCTGATACACAGCAGTGGTGTTACCTGAGAGGGCCACAGCTCCCCTTTTCTTGATGGCCTTGATTTCCAGTAGGGGTGAGATAAGGGCTACCATCCTGTTGAAGCTGCTGACTGTAGCTTTTCATGGTGTGACCTGGTCACTGGTTTATCAAGCTTCATCTGACACTATTGGGGCAATCTCAAAATAGCTTGGGTTATATGTTGCTTTGCAGGACTTGAACTGTATATTTTTCCTGGAGAGGCTGAGGTGAGGTCAGGCTGTGGGCTGGGACCCTGGTCTTTATCAACTCTCCCTGCCAGGAAGGTACCCAGGCTGGGGACAAAGGGCCACAGAGCATGACATCCACTGGTGAGATGTCCTTTCATTGCCTAACCAGGGACAAGATTGAAAAGTAAGAAAATATCTGTGAAATCAAATCCTTTTTAAATCTAAAGAACTCATGGGGCCTGCAGGCTACATAAACTACATAAAATCTATTTACAGTGATGAGAAATTTTCTGCATTCATTAAAATGTTTTTAAAATGAATTTCATCAAAATTCAAATAATTAATCACTGATGTCTGTTTACTGCAAAATTGAGACTGAACTATTAAAAATATGTACATTACATATATTCATGCATAATTTAAAATATTTTTACAAATTTATTTTCTGAAGATATAAGGCTTTTTAATGAATCAAATTAAATTTCATTTAACCATTACTTGATTTTTAGAAATAAATGTATTTTTTTATTTCCAAAAACAAATAATAATTAATTATGGAATTTTATCAAGAATGTGATTTGGCTAACTGTTAACACCAAAGGCAAAAACTAAATGAGTAAGTAAATCAGGAAGTAATAAAGTCAGTGTTTAACTTAGCAATACCTAGTATCAGAAAATGGTAATAAAAGTAATAAAAATAATCACACATATGTTCTAAGTCAGCAAAACTGTAAAATAATAGCAAAAATAATAGCAATAGGAAACTAAATTACATGCACTAAAAAGCAAAATTTTAAAAGATGGAAGCAGTCCAAATAAATGTCCATCAACAGAAGAATGGATAAACAAAATGTGGCACACACATACACAACAGAATATTATTTAGCCTTAAGAAGGAAGGAGATTCTGACACATCCTATAACATGAATGAACCTTGAAGACATTATGCTGAGTGGAATAAGCCAGTCAAGAAAGGACAAAGATTATATGACTCCATGTATAAGGCACCAAGGGTAGTCAAAGTCATAAAGACCAAGAGTATACGGTGGGTGCCAGGGGCTGAGGATAGGGGTGTGGGCAGTGGGTGTTTCTGGGGACAGAGTTTCAATGGGGAAGCTGAGAGCATCCTGGAGCTAGGTGGTGGTGATGGTCACACTACAAGTGAATGTACGTAATGCACTGAGCTATATGCACTTAAAAATGATTAAGATGATAGATTTCGTCATTTTTTTAAAATCACAACTAAAATTTTATTTTATATTTTAAGTGGTTAAAATGGTGATTTTTAAGTTATATATATTTTATCACAATTTTTAAAAATAAAAGAATACTGCTGGTGACAAGTGTATCACAAGTGTGCACTCAGACGTACTGGGATGGTTCAAAGGCCAAGGTCAGGGCAGGTGCCATGCAGTATGGACTACAGAGCGCCTCCTGCATAGGGGCTGCATCTCAGCTTTTTGGTCCAAAATAATTCATGAATGTAGGGAGTTTACAAAGGGAGCCCTTTCAAGAGCATGCAGACCTCAACTTCAACAACGGCAAGTTTCTGAGTGATTGACAAATACAGTTGATGACTCATGGTCACTAGTGTCCTGAGCCCACCTGCTCCAGCTTGTGACACCACATGTTCCCTGGCAGAGCAAGCAGGAAGCACTGACCTAAGCCACAATGACTAGCCTCTCCCCATCAGCCTCCTCTCTCCCATCAGCCTCCTCCCTTCATCAGCATCCTTCCCATCAGCCTCCTCTCTCCTATCAGCCTTCTCCCCATCAGCCTCCTTTCTCCCATCAGCCTTCTCCCCAGCAGTCTCTTCTCTCTCATCAGTCTTCTCGCCATCAGCCTCCTCTCTCCCAGGCAACTTCCTTCTCCCCATCTGCCTTCTCCCCATCAGCCTCCTCTCTCCCATAAGTCTTCTCCCCATCAGTCTTCTCCCCATCAACCTCCGCCCCATCAGCCTCGTCTCTCCCAGGCAGCTAATGCTCAGTTACCCTCTGGGTAACTGGCCCTCCCAGTTCACCCACACCTGCCCCTCTGCCTCCTGAACACTGCACGGAAAAACATTTCCCTTCCTGCACACCCACTCTCAGAGCAGAGGCAGTGCAGCTACAGAAAGTGAGTACATCATGAGCAGCCTTAATAGAAGCAGTATCTGGAACAAGGTGAATTATGTGACCTTCGAGCTCCAAACCTCTATTTCTGTGACTTATGTACGTTTTTATGAGCCAAAGTTATACAACACGTTCATCTTGGCTTTTATATTCTGATTGCTTGTCCAAGGATCAACAATGAATAAAAATATACCAAAGAGGCACGCCTGGTGATTGTTAACAGCACTAAGACATCATGGGGAAAACCAAGGCGTGACGAAGCTTGTCCTTGACACACTCCAGCTCCTCCCTTCCCTCTGTGGACAAGGCCCGCGTAACATCCGTGGTGGTCCAGAGTTCCTCACGGTCCCCCGTGACCCTTCAAAACCTCAGAGTACACAGTTCAGTGTTCTCTGTTCTTCCCTTCCCTCCAAATAAAACCCTGCCCCAATTTTACAGATCTCAACTTGGCAACAGCCCACCTCCACCAGGCACAAATGCTGCTTGGACTTGCTGATCTTCCTAGAGCACGTGGATACTGAGTCTACTCCATGGTCACTAGAGCACATGGACCTGCCCTTCACAGGAAACACAGAAAGTCTACTCTAGGCTCTACTGTCCAGCCCTCAGCTTATTGACCATGCAAGGTCATCAAGCAGTTTCCTCAGGGTAGTGGGGTTATAAGTAACAGCCTTTTCTCTTTTTCAACGTCTAATACCTAATGTTATGGTGTAGGGCAGAGGGACCTAAATCAACACTGGAAAATCTTATCCTGGACCAAATGCTTTTCAAACCATCTGTGGTGAAAGATCAGGAGTCTTATTTCCAATCTGTCATAGACACACTTTTGTGAAAAAACACTAAAAATAAATTACTAGAAAAGAAGGAAATAAAAAATCCAAAACAGACAAAATACAGGCCCCAATTCTTTTATTAGAGTAACAGCGTAAAAAATTACTCTGTCAAATGGCTTGAAAGTTTCCAGTCACTTGTTTTCTACCTCTTGCACTAGTACCAACCCAGGCCACACTTTGAGTGGTGCTGCCTCAGGATAGTCTCTCATACTGACCCAAACACCCTGTCAACCAGGGTCCACCAGTCTACTCCAGGAAGACGCCGAAAGACACAGAACCATGCACACTATGGCTGGTGAAAAGTCACAGGAAGTCCACACAGCTGCTCAGTAGAACTCCAACACACAGAAGTGGCTCCTTTTTCATAAACTACTCACCAACCTAACACACGGTGGAGGCAGCCTCATAGATGCCTTTTACTTTGAAGCCTCCCAGTTTTGTAGGTTGGTTAAAACCCCCACGCAGGCTCTTGGTTATTTACATAATAAAGATCCTTTAAATGCACAGGCACTGCACCCTCCTGAAGCCCACAGGAGGTGAGCATGCAGATCTGAGACCAGCTTCCTAGTGTGTGCAGAGCCTGGCTCCATTGTGCCACGGCTCTACAGATGAGAAATAAACACGGGGCATATGAGACTTGGAAGAAAAGGTTTATGACTTTGACTGTTTTTCATTACTGGAAAATTTACATGCTGAAAAGTAGCAAAAACCAGTGCAAAAGAATAAACAGCGGGTGCACTTCAAGGGCTTGTTTCTTTCAAGAATCAGAAGCAAAATTGGGTTTTATTAGCTGTTTCATTAAGTTTTACTTTGAAGAAAAACAAACAGCAAGAGCATATGCGCAACATCTGATGAAAAAGGAGTTTATTCTAAACAGTCTCTGTACAAAACTCATTAATGGAACATTAAATGTGAAGACTTGTCTAGCAATTTACGAATAATTTTACTCATTTTAGTTTATTTATAATTTCTGACACAGTTTATTTAATGTATTCTAAACTTTAAATCACCATGTGTATTAAACTAATATATTAAATCTGTCTTTTCAATGACATTTTGCAATAAATATCTACAGCATCTGTGAAAGACAATTAGTATATGAAATTTGTACCAAATTTAACACCTAAAGTAAGATAATACAGCTGGATATTGATAACTTGGAAAATTCATGAAAATAAATCAGGTCTTAGTGAATCTCCTAATTATAAATGCTTTCCTTACAGTACAAGTATACTTTTTTCAAAAAATTAAATATATGTGCTACTATAATCCAATATCTGAAATCTAAATACCTACCATAATACTCAAAGTATGAAATAAAAATATTTCTTCCTCTTAGGACAAACTCAGTCACATGGAATACTATCATATTCCCACTGGAAGTATTTGTCCAATGGCCACTTTTCCAGTTGGTAAGAAGCAACTAAAGTTGATTAGCAGGGGATAAAAAATAAAGAATACATGTTTTTATACACACATACACATACACACACACTCACTCACTCCAGTTCCATTGTGTTGGCCACACAATAGTGGTAAGGAGTGGATTAAACTTCAGCTTCTAACTTAGTCAATAAATATTCAAATATTCAACTCTGGGTTAGAAGTTAAGATCATAGTCTTTAGAGGCAGACACACCTTGGTTTCAATCTTGACTCTGACTCAAACATAAACATAATTGTAATCTTGGACAATTAATTTAATTTCTATAAGCTTACATACCTCATCTAAAGTAGAAATAATAATGCCAAACTACTAGAAACATTGTGGGGGATAAATTAAATGAAATATCTTAATATGTAAATAATATAGTGATGGTGCTTTTGAAATAGGCTTTCCTCTTTGAAAAAATTATTACTCCTTTTAATCAAATTTTAAAATAATTTTAAAAAGTAAATATGTGAAGCCGGGCTTGGTGGCTCAGCCTGTAATCCCACGCCTTTGGGAGGCTGAGGTGAGTGGATTGCCTGAGCCTGCGGGTTCGAGACCCGCCTGGGCAGCAAGACCTCATCTCTACAATAAAATCACAAAATCAGCCGGGCATGGTAGCGCATGCCTGTAATTCCGGCTACTTGGAAGGCTGAGGTGGAAGGATCGCCGGAGCCCAGCAGGTCGAGGATGTGGTGGCCGGGAGCGGCCACTGCACTCCAGTCTGGGTGACAGAGTGAGACTCCAACTCAAAAAAAAAAAAAAAGTAAATGTGTGCTAAACTGCATATACAGTCAACCCTCCATAAATCTAGGTTACACATCTGTGATTCAGCCAAATGAGGATCAAATATATTCATCCAAAAAACTGCATCTGTATTGAATGCATACAGACATGTTTTTCTTGGCATCACCTAACATTACAGTATAACAACCATTTACATAGCATTTATGTCATATTAGGTATTATGAGTAATCTAGAGATGATTTAGAGGACACAGGAGGGTATGTATGGGTTATATGCAAATATTGCACAATTTTATATCTGCAGATTCTGGTATGGAAGGGAGTTCCTGGGACCAACCCTCAGGGACACTGAGAGAACTGAGTAACAAAAGCCAGCAGTCCC